>NC_065524.1:40067926-40104790 GCF_006386435.1 Epinephelus moara | reverse complement strand
GTGAGGACTCTAAAACTTCACCTGAGCCTCCCTCGGCATATGGGTGAGTAGATAATGGCTGAATTTTCATTTTTGGGTGCACTATCCCTTTAAACTTGAACTTAAAAAGCACCTGATTGTATTATTCTATTAAACTACCAAAAGATTATTTCTATTTGTAATATTAATAATTTATATGACAAAAATATTGCGATACTGTGCTGTATTGATTTTTCCCCCCAACCTTAATATGTACAGTGTTTCCCACAGAATAAGAGCGTATATGTGGTGGTAGCTGACAAAGTTTTTCTTTAAAATGCCTGTGTGTATTATTCTGTGTCCCCTCTTTAAATTGAGGTTTTTGTGGGTTCATGAATGCAGCGCAGGCCGAGCTCTCCGTCAGTTCTTTGTCTCCCTCAGCAGCAGTTGTGCCGGGTGGATAGTTGACATGTTGAACTGTTCAGAGCTGATCAGGTCAGAGAGGAGCAGCTGCTGCGAGTGAATGCCAACTTTTAGACATTGCCACATATTGTTGCTGTTGCCACAAAATACTCTGCTGTATCGATTTTTTGCTCCACCACTAATACAAAATAAATGTAATATACAGTATCCAATGAAGGACTTGTAACGATGTCTGTCATATAGTACCCCCACTGTAAATTTAATGTCTTGTTTGTCCTTTTCCTTTATTAATATTATTTATATATTGTTGCTGTTTGTGTTCCTATTGAGTTATTTTATTCTATAATTATTTATTCTATACCTTACTATGCTCCTAGTGAAGAAGTACAGCTGTCCTACATTAGTTAACTTTAATTTAAATCACAGATTATCTAACTTTCACTTTAGAGGTGACCCACATAACTTATATTTTGTTATTTCATCATGTAAAGTGATTTTATATATTTCAGTTCATAAACCTGAAAACTAGAGCTATTTTATTTCCAGTAGACTTGACTTCTGTAAGTGTCTTAACAGGTCTCCATAAAACTCCATCAGACAGCTGATTCTGAACGCTGCTGCCTCGAGTCCTTACTTAGCCCAACAAAGTAGATCACATCACTCCAGTTCAGAGGTCTTTACACTGACTTCCTGTCCGTCAGAGAATCAACTTGTGTTTTGTGTTTTGTTTTTATGCTCCACATATCTGGAACAAACTCCCAGAAAACTGCAGCTCTGCACCAACTCACTTCTTTAAAATCAAGACTGAAGACTTTTCTGTTTGCTGCTGCCTTTTCTTAAATCAGATATTTATTCATTTCTTTTTTTCCTGTATTTTATACCTGTCTTGTTTTTAATTTCATTTCCTATTCTCTTGCTCTTTAATGGCGTTATAATGTGTGTCTTTTGCACTTTGTCTTGATGCTCTCGGTGTTTTATGTTGAGCTCTTTAAATTGCCTTGGTGCAGAAATGTGCTGTATAAATAAACTTGCCTTGCCTTGTCTTGTTCAGCACTTCTCCAGGTTGCTCATTTAGTGCTGCTCATTAAACTCCTCTTAAACAGAATCTTTTGTTATTTAAGGTGCTGTTTTACTGTTTAAGGTGGTGTTCTGTCTCACCTTAGGGCCCAGCAGTCCGGGCTGATCGGCTAAAACGGTGGCCAGCTCCTTCAGAGCCGATCGCAGGAACTTGCGCCTCTCTCTGTGCATGGAGCCTCTGCAGACAGACGGAGGGAGGGAGACGGAGGGAGTCAGAGTGAAGCATCAAAACACACAAGCATCATGATTATATTGTATTTTGACACTTTCAGGACAACCCTGCAAGAGGACAAAAAGTAAGCAGACGACAGTGACGGTGAAAGAATGAGAATGAAGATGAAAGGGGAAGACGGAATAAGTAATGAGGATAAAAGCAGAGATGAGACAGAGGGGAGGATAAAAAGGGAAGAAAAAACTGAATGAGGGATAAAGAGAGGTGAAGCTACTGTGTGGGACTCCCTGAGAGAGACAAAAGGCTGGAGGCACTGAACTGATGGCTAAAGATGGAGGCAGGAACAAAGAGCAGGAATATAAATGGATGAAACAGAGAATATGAAATAAATCATAAAATGTGAAATATGTTTTGTATGCGAGGAACAAAAAGGAAAAATTAGATGAAAATTCCAGTTGGGACGCGACACAGGGATTAGTGAAAAGATCATGTACGTACGCGTGAGACAGGGCCTGCTCCTTGCACTCTCTGATGTCATTGATGCGTTTGTTGTACCTGGAAAACACACGAGCAGAGAGGACGTGTTAAAAGAGCAAAGACATACTAAAATCAGTTTGTCTGCCCGTGTGTATCCTAATGCACTCATGCTCTTACCCTCTGATGTTCACAAACAGGTCCTCTGCAGCCTTGTGGATGTGGAAGACTTCATCCCTGAACAGACAGAGGCAGGTGGAGCTCTGCAGAGCCAGCTTCCACAGAGACAACGCTGCTGCGTCGCTGTTCAGCACCGCATGACACAGGATGAAACCGACTGGAGAGAGAACAGAGAGGGAGAGGTGACTGAGTGCAGTTCAGAGGCCAAAAAATAAATGTTTTACATGACTGGATGAATGAGCGACCGTTTCACTTACAAACAATCCACTTCTCCATGGCGTCCAGTGACAGGTATTCACACGGCATCTAAAGACAGACAGCAGTGAGGAGCAGATCGTCAGGACATGATGTCAGCTGACTTTCAGAGTTAGAATCAGTCAGAGGCAAATATCTGTCACAGAGGTTTACGGAGCACACATACATGAGAATGGATTAAATGCCTCATTAAGCTCAGGCTCAAGCTATCACCACAGATTTTAAGTTATGTACTTTTAATCTTTCATCTGTAAATATTGAAACATGAGCTCCTGGACGTTTAATTTAAAACGTTCCCTTCAACAGCAGATATTCAGCGTGGTCATACTAACAGTGTCTGACTGTGCAGGATTGAGCATGGTGGAGGGAGCAGAGATGAGAGACAGCAGCTGGGCGTTCCTCCACTGGTCAGCGGACAGATTCCTCCGGGGATAAACCATCTGAAGACTGATCAGTGCATCTGACAGAGACTGGAGAAGGAGACAGGAGGAGAAGGGATGAAGAGGGAGAAACAGGAGGAGAGACAGGAGGTGAGCTTTCTGGCACTCGAGTTGATCACCATGTGTCACTGTGTTGCATCAGTCTGCAGGAACAACTGCGGTGGAGGTGTCTAAATCTTCACTTTATTTTCTCTTTAATTAAGTCGAGACTTCAGCCCCCAGTTACAGAGCAGAAAACTGTTTCACTGACTGATCGATCTGATGCCGCATTTCTACTGCACTGTGCAGCACTGCTCAAATCAACATGACTGCAACCAGCAGCTCTGCAGCTTGTTTAGTTGGTTGATCCATAGAAATTTCCTCAACCATTGGCAGCCACACTTGAACTTTAGCTCTGTTTCCACCGAGCTGTTCAGTTCAGTTTAATATGAATTGTTTCTGTCTCCACAGTTACAGAAGAGACCACACCACTGAATATTACAGCAACAGTTCTTCTACCTTTCCATGTGGAACAAACTCCTCCATCAACTTCTTCAAAGGGTTCTCGTAATCCACGATCATCTGGCCCAACCTGGGGTACTCCCGGTCACTACGACACACACAGTACCACGGTTACCATAGAGACCACGACCATAGACAGTTTACAGCGCTTAAAGAGCTTTAACGTCCCGCTGTGGTCGTTCTCTCATCGACCTGAGTGTGTTTCAGTCACCTGGCTCCGTGCGTCATCTCGTGGGCGTAGTTGTACAGTCCTATGATGGCTTTCCTCTCCTCGATGCGGGACAGTATTGTCATCAGTGTAGTGTAAGTCACCACCAGGTCAAGGTAGTTCTTGGTCAGGTCGAAGTTCACCGTCTGACAGGAAACAAGACGAGATAAATTAATGAACTTCCCTGCAGCGGAGAAAACAACCCTGACAGCAACAGTTTTATAAGCATGACGTGAATGTGAGCCAATATCTCGAGAAGCATGTGTAAGCAACCTGTTATATCTAGCAACTCACTCACCCAATCCAGCAACTGGTAAAAAATAATCTATCACATTGTTTTATTCCAGAGAGTTACTCGTGTGCAGTATCAATCAGGCTCTCGTGAGAAAATAGCAGCAGGAAAGACAAAGTTTAAGAGCTAAAGCACAAGTGAGCATTTCCTGTATCCTAGAAACAGGAGCTGAGTTGGTGGCGTTAGACGATGTGGTTCAAACTCTAACAGGTATTGCTCAGTTTGCCGCAAGTTTGAGAGCGAGGTGGAAAAATTGGGTCGTCTTTCAAAGGTACCTCAATTTTGTATTTGATTACCACTAAAACAATAAAACAATACGTATAGGGGCAAATAAACTGAGTATGGGTGGGTAGAGTTGTGACCCACTAGCGCAGAGGTAGGCAACCTGTGACTCCACTTTATTCCCTCTACAGTGGCTCCCTGTGGGTTTGTCCCAAAAAAAAAAAAAAAAAAATTCTTTTAACATTTTTATTTTCATACATCACTGTTCTAGGCCTAACATGATTTTATAATCTGCGCTTTTAAAAATGTGTAGCCTGTCCACCAGTTAAAAAAATGTTTTGACATTTTGTCAACTAAAATGAGCGTCACACGTCTACGACCTGGTGCCTTTTCCTCTAAATTTAGCAAAACCTCAATGGTGCTGAACTCATTCTGAGTAGCGAGGCTAACCATGGATTCCAAATCCAAAAAAGGAAAACAGAGAATTCAACAGTAATGGTGGACAGATTTGTTTGTTTTCACCGCCAACTCTGCAAAGTTAAAGTGGCAAATAATCATAAACAGTCCACTGCAGAGGAGCCACTGTGTGGTTAGAGATATTAAAAGATATTATTAAAGAAGTTGCTGACTCCTGCACTAGCTCAACTGGGCAATTAAAAAAAACATTCATGTTAAACCCTGACCTCTAAAAGAAGTATTGTCCATGTGTTGATTTGCATATGTAGATTAAACTGTGTACCTTCGTTCTCTTTTGCAATAAAACCACACACATACAAACATTTGTACTTTAATCTTGACGGACCTTTCCACTTGATATGGCAGGTGACAGAGTATTCTCAAAGAGTAGCAACAAAATGATAAAAAGAAATATATGTCCACTTTATAAGGTACACCTGTACAATTTAATGCAATCCAGTCCAACAGGTCTGCTACAAATTCCACAGTTAGACAGATTAAAATGTTCAGTTGTTTGTGAACGCTTTCAGAGAGGTATTAATTTAACTAAACGCTGTAGCTGTTGTTTGTTTCATTGTCTGTATTATAAATGTGGACAAAACATCAAAACCACTGCTCACATTTTGCCTTGTTTGATTAATACATCATTATCTATATAGCAAGAGTTTATGGCTCAGCTGGTGTATCGGAGAACATTATTTCTCAAAGATAGTAAATAATAAAGTGACCACTGAGAACATTTCGCCACCTGAGAATTATAACGTTCTATCTGCATTCTGAGAGGATTTGAGATACGGAGCTTCAGAGTTTTTGCATTCCATATGGTAAAGATTATTTGTGGAACAAGTCTCTTTCATACACAAAAACGACAAACACCTTAAAGTGATTGTCAGTGTGACGTATAAAAATCCTGCCAGCTTTGTAAATGGGGTTTAGGAACACATCAAATGTAGATAAAACCCTCTAATCCTAAGAACATACTTTCTGCTTTGGAGTTAAAAGGGTTCTATGTTGCACAACATGAAAACACACGATGATTTTCAAGGAACATGAACAGTTTACTTATAATTTGTTGGTAAAACATAACATTAGTGTTGTAACAGTGTCTACATGTACAAAAATATTGACTCTTAAGCTTTCTATGGAGAAATAGATGGTGATTTGGTAAATAAAATGTCCAAAAATGCATATGACTCATAAGAAAACCTCACATAATGTTATTAAGTTATAACAGAATAAGAATGTATGAATAACTTAGTCTTGATAAAAATGTCAGATAGATCATTATAATCAAAAGGTGACGATTTGTCAACGTCTCGTTCAGGTTTTGTACTCACAATGTCGAAGAAGACCTGGCAGGCGTCGATGGTGTTCAGCAGCTCACACACATGGTCCTGTTGATTAAGAGGTCAATATAAAAACCTCCATCAGAATCACCTCCATACAATCCTTCACAGTGTACTGTTGGTGTGTGTGTGTGTGTTTTCCCACCTTGAATTCCATGACGTCTACGAAGGTAAAATAGTAGAGAGCCAGGTTCTTCAGAATCTCTGACTTTTCCTTCTGCAGCTGAGCTAGCTGTTGCTGTAACACGGCAGCGTACACACAGTTACAAAAAGGTCGTGAGATAATCTACAACTTACAGGACAAATAACTATATATGAATATCAGTCAAACCTAAAAGAGTATCTGCCATCATTTACTGGATCTCTCTTTTTGTCTTTCAGTGGGTGTTTTATAAACCTTACACTTTGTTTCTCTGTGTTTTAAGGCTGCGCTGACGAATCAGTCCTAATATGAGCTGATACGTTCTGTTCCCTGAGCTGAAATGTTTCATGCACATTTATCAACTACATATTCAGCTATATCAAAATTACCAGCTCAAAGCATTTTTTCTCTTCAGAAGTCGTTATGCTCTCATATACGCTCTGGAAATAATTTTCTCCCACATCATCCACAGTTGTTTTTTTGAACTTGAGTGAAGAGTATCTGCATATCTGTTACTTTAACTCATCTCTTTGCCTTCAGGGATCAATACAGTTTATCGGATCTTGTCCTAATTAATTATAGTTTCTCTTCATTTTGACTAAATTAACAGCAGACTGATATAAATGAGACGCTGAATAATTCAGTGATACTGGAGCTGGCAGAACTTTATCCAGCTCTTCTTTCATTAAGACAAACAGAGAGAAACACAGATGACTAGATACAAGAAAACGTTCATGAAGTCATTTTACTTTGGTTCAACATTTCCCTCATTTGGATTTTTGCTGCGGCGCACTGATGCAGCGACATCAACATGTTAGGTTTTACTTTCAATTTGCTCAATAGGAATTTTTTCACTTAAATTTTTAAGAGCTATTATGTTTGGGAAGAGAATCAGAATATAAAATATGGGGTGCTCAGACTTTTAAAGAGCAGCTTGTGTTTGACGATCACCGTCCCGGCTGCAGAGTGACTAAAAATGTTTGACCAAAGTAAAATCTGACTATCGGTGCAAACCCAGACTGTCCACCCAATAGCGTCTTGATTTGCGTTTTCTCAAAGTCAAAGTTAAAAGACAGAAACTAGAAGAAGCATTAAAAGACAAAACCTTCTTCTGTGCTTCTTGATGTTTGGAAAAGTTCAGCTGTGGATGCAACGTGTTCTTAAAAATCCAAACTTAAATAAAAGCTCAGCTTGCAAAGATCGTCTCATCAATCTTCCAACAAGCTGTGACATATAAAGAGGAATAAAAGGCATCATCTTTAGCTTGGAAGAAGCAGTTTCTATTTACATGACAGACATGACTAAAGCACACTGTATGTAAATGTAACCCAGCCCCAAAGCTGTGTGTGTCTCTCAGGTCAGAAGTGTAACTTTAACCGGTGCAGGTGCACGAGATAAAGTAGAAAAGGTGTGAGAAATGATAAAAGTGTGACACTGCTGCTGCACCAAGGAGTTTAAACCTCTCTTACTCTACCCACAGTCAAGCAAAGACAATATTTTTAAATTCTGGATGGGCAATCAGAGGGTTTTCTGCCCTTTCTGCAGAATTTGGAATGACCAAAGTCCACGCCACTGCCAACTGACGGAGGCAGATAAGGATGTGATCAGCACAGAGACTAACCATTAAGAATAGACAGTGAACTGACGGACACAACAAATCACTACATCTGCTCCCTAACACTCCTTCGTGCAGGCAGTCAGCCAGTCACTTTAAACAGCCAGTCTGTCGGTCATCAAGCCATCTAACAAACCAACAGTCAGCCAGCTGGCAAACCAGGTAGTTAACCAGCCACACAGTCACTCAGTGGATGAAGGATAGAAAGTAAAAACGCTGCCAGCAGAGAGGAGGGAGAGCAGAGCAAAGCAAAAACACACTCCAAAAAACAGCTTTAAAAACAGGTAAACAAATAAACAAAAAGCACGTCATTATAAAACTTAAGGTACGTGAACTAAAATCCAAAAGTTACAGAAACTTAGATACAAAAACTTACCAAAAAGCACAAGTCCGGAATAAGCCAAGTTTAGCATGCAAAACACAAACAAACACAGAAACAAAGCAGAAAACAACGTAAGAGACAATTTCTGCACAGTTATACTGAATAAAGCAGTTAGCTAGACACTCACACTCACACACACACACACGCACACACACGCGCGCGCGCACACACACACACACACACACGCACACGCACAATGCTGTTTGCTAAATGACAATTTGACATAAACACATAGGCCAGAAGCTACAAGCTAAGCTAACAAGTAAAGCTGAAAGAAACATTTGATGAGCAATGACTCAGTTTAGTGCAATCACACACACACACACACACACACACACACAATTGTACTTAATTTAATGTAGATTCAATTTGCTAATAGTCTTGTTATTAAAGACATTTTTGTACAAGTGTGACAAACTATCGGTACATAAAGGGTTTCACACTGCCGTCCCACCTTGAATAAAACATCTGCCGCTGCAAATAGATTTTTTATTTCTGCAGCAGGACCGTTGATTAGGAGCACTACTGGAGCATGTGTACTAGGGAGGGACCATAATGTCAGCACGTCGTCGGTATCGGCTGATATCGGCTTTAAAATGCAGAACAGAATCAGCAAACATGCTTTTTCTTGTTTTGCACAATGAATGAATATTAAACACATTTTACGATCAGAGTATATATGTTTAATATGATGGTAATTCCATTACATAAGAAATTTGCTGATCACTAAAAATTAGGTGGCTATATTGATATATATGGTATTGGTTATCAGCCAAAGAAGTTGTAATATATCAGATATCGGGAAAAAAATCCAATATGGTGCATCTGTAATGTGTCGGCTCAGTTATTTAAAGCACCACACTGCTGGAGCACAGAGCAAACTCGAGCAGCAGAACATCAGGTGCATTGAAATTGAAACTTCATTGTGCTGGGTCTAACAGTTTGCATTCACGCGCAGCAGCTGCTCCTCTCTGATCTGACTGACAGGTCAATTATCCACCCCGCGAGTCAGAAACTGCTGCTGAGGAAAACAAAGAACTAATGCGAGCTCTGCCTGTGCTGCGTTCACGGACCCACAAAAACCTCCACCTTCAGAGAGGGGGGGAATAAAAACATATTGTATTTGTGTGTGTCAATATTGTATCGTCATACAGTGTCAAATATTGATTTATTATAGAAAATATTAATATGGCAAAAACAACTTTAGGTAGCCTATTAGAATAATATAATCAATTGCTTTTTCAGTCCACTAGATACATTTTGCTGAAGCGAGATAAACAGACTGAAAACTTCATCATAAAAAAGATGGTGACAAAGTTTTCCTTTGAGGGCATAATTGACAGTTGAAAAAGTAATATATCGCAATATATTTAAAATCACAATAATATTGTATTGCGACTTGATTATTTTGATAATATCGTATTGTGTATCGTATTGACTAAACACTGCATATGAAAATAAAAGTGAATTTGCAGCAAAAATCAATCCAAACAATTAGAGTGAGCAAACTCATGTTGTCACTTAATATTTCTGGATGTCTCCTTGTGCTGATTTGATCAGTAATTAAAACTTCTGTTGAATCAAAAAAGGAACTCGACTCAGTTTTGATCATAGTTATCTATAAAGTAAAATACTTAAACACTTGTAAGTGTGAACTTCACAAAAGAGAAGTTGCTTTGTTTTCTCAGTATTTCAGAAATTCAGTTAGAATCACCCATCGATACGATATCATCACAATACTAATAAAATGTTTGCAGTATTGCGATGGCTTATAGAACGATACGTTATCTCAAATTATATCCCCAGAGAAAAAAAAGTCTGTTTTATCTAACAAGTTTTGCAAAGTCTGTTCATCTCATTTCATTTTAATTGCAGCAAAATGTATGTAGGGGACTGAAAAATACAATATTTCTTTTTTATTATAGTAGGCTACCAAAAGTTTAATTAGTTAGCTCAATTGCAATTTTAATAATTTATATATTCTTTAAAAATCTATACTTGGCATCCACAAATCAATACATCGATCATTTGTGACGATTAAAAGAGTACATGAATAATCACTTAATTAAATATTAATGGATATTGTGATTGATAATTAATCTTTAGTAATATTGCATAATTTGCTATATTAAAATATCAGGAATTTAGTACAACAGATTTTTCTATACATTTTCCAGATCTGCTGAACTCAGATTCAAAGGCAACTTTTTTTAAAGTACTAGATGCGGAAAAAATAAACTTCCAGTCTAGATTAAAAAATTGAAGGTAAGCATGTGAAGCTGAATCAATCACACCAGTGCAGACATCCTTTCATCCTCTTCCTCTTCACGACATAAAAACACAGGGCAGACGCACATGCAGCTGCACTTACGTTATTATTCCGCGTCTCCACAGCAGGAAACTTCCTGACAATAAATTTAACCGCAGACTCCAAGTTCTTATCAACGAGATAGGAGGGCTTCGCCTTGGGATCGCCACATGCCTGGAGGGGAGAGGAGAGGAAGACGTGAGAAGGTACACAACAAAAAACATGGTATGCACTGCACTGCTTACATTTCAGCATTTATGACTGTTATTTCTATGGATCTAACATTTTCTTTCCTCATGGTCAGGCATGTTAGATGTGTGGTCATCACCAGGGGAACATTTAGTGCTCAGAGTGAAAACTGGTTTATCCCGGCCCGGGATGTGAGAGGGGGTTCAGGTGGATGAAATATTGACATCACTGACATTTAGTGAAGTTTCGGACCAGAGGCATGTTCAAAACATGAAAACGAACACACGCAAACTTGATTGCCAGGTGACCTGTGCAGTCTGATTAAACATTAAGATGCACGTCAACAAGGAGATTAAAAACTATCAACAGGGTGGATTTACACTTTGCTGAATTAAGTTTGGAAGTCTGTGGTTTTCATGTTTGGATAAACCAGCTTCAACTGTTGTAAAAGACTGAACGAGAGCCTGTATTGATCAGTGGTTCTCACCTGCTGAGCTGCGGAGAGACGTCAGGGAGCTCTGCCCTGAAATTTAAAATACAAACACTTGCTCTGCACATGTTTGCTGGCCCTCGTTATGATCACAGGTCTGGAGTAAACAAATTTGAGCTTCTAATAATTTAGCGTCATTGTGATCATCCAGAAATGGCAGCCTCTCCTGCCGTCATAAGTTACGCTTTGCCAAAAGTTATCCACAGCACACGGAGGCTGAGAACCACTGAGAGAGTCCCAGGTAATGAGAGGGTTTCAGTTTCACACTCAAGTGTCTCTGTGCCATCACCGGTTAGTAGCACTGCATGACGGGCAGAGTGATGGACGGGTAAAATGAAGAAGGGGTTGAATGAAACAGAAGAGGAAAAAAAAGGAAGAGAAAGGGAAAGAGGGAGAGTTGAAGTAAAGGGGGCACACGGAGAAATGACTTAAGAAAGAGAGACAGATAAGTGGTCAGAGAGAGAGAGAGAGAGCCGTACTTTAATTATTCCACTACACCTGCAGAGCTGCCTTATTTTTATACGCTACATATTCTCATCTATTTATCTAAGCATCTGCCTGATTGCCCTGACTCTGGCAGGAAGCAACAGCGCTCATGCATCATGGGAAGTGTAGTCGTGAATGGTGAGGAAGATGTGGTCCATGCATGTGCCATAAACAGAGTGAATGCATAAAGTCTGTTGGCTGCCAACACAGAGGAACAATCCTAGAAGAGGTCAGTGACCGTTCTGAGGATTCAGTTCCTCATGGTTTAAGGTTTTAAGTTTAGAAAGTGGAAGCTCACATTTAGAAAAGCCATAAAAAGTAACATGAAGTTACCAAAATAAAAAAACTACAACACAAAATGCTATGCTTTAAATGTAATGTTTGTACCTGCAGTAACATGTCAACGCTAACAGCACCACAACCGGGAACCTGGATTTCAGTTTGCATGGCGCGGAAACGTTTCCAGCATCAGGCCAGTACAAAATGAAACCGCAAAACAGCAACACATGCTAGTTCACACAAGCACAGAAGGTAACTGACAACCCAGGTATCAAAACACGATGAGACGCCTCCTGAAAACTCTGCTGTTGTTCACATGTAGAAGTGGAGATTTAGACTTATCAAGTATTTCACAGCAGTCACAGTTTGCATCGTGGTCCAAACGACTGACGATGGGTGTGGTTGGTGACTTGAAAACCCTCGACCCTCAGAGATCAGTGCAAAAAAAATGAGCCTTTCTCCCGCCCTTTAAATTTAAAGATTAACCACTACAAATTCACATCAGAGCCACTGCTGCGGCTTTCGCCACTTTAACTCCAAGTTAAAGAGGAAATACATCTGCTGCCACTTTACATCTGCTATATTTCAACATGGGATGCAAAATGGTGCAGGTGTAAAATAGGTTTAATTCACTAGAAGAATTATCTGACAGGATAGCCTACACTGCGAGCAACGTCACCTACACAACATGTATCATGCTACCTCGCCAAACCCCAGTTCAGTTTGTGTGTTCAGTCTGTAGCTGAAGCTAGTGAACGCACTATGACACCAGAAACAGGCATGCTGAGCTCTGGTAGAGCTGGGTCTGAAACACACCCACTACTGCAGGGTCTCGCACACAGAACACTTGGACACTTGGGAGAGGGAGGGTTGACACAGAAAAACATACAACACCAACATGATTTCAAAACCCATCAATGACACAGACTGGACCTCAAGTCTCAGCTTGCTTCCTTGCGCCCACCTCTCTCACACCTGACCAGATTTCCAATTTCAACAGCCGTCGACGCTTAAAATCTCCGCCGCTGTGTGTTTACTCAACAGCTACAGGCCCGAGAAAATCTGTTTAGGTGTGTGAGAGGCAGACTGAATTTTAACTATGTAA
Source organism: Epinephelus moara (assembly GCF_006386435.1). Classification (NCBI taxonomy): domain Eukaryota; kingdom Metazoa; phylum Chordata; class Actinopteri; order Perciformes; family Serranidae; genus Epinephelus; species Epinephelus moara. The sequence continues at coordinate 40,091,790 of NC_065524.1, read as the reverse complement.
AATGAGAAGCAAGGAATCAAGATGTGACTGTTAAATCCATGCAGTTGCAAAAGCACAAGCCTTGTTGTTTTTGCTAACACAGTGCTCTTCTGATGACAACACACCACTAGCCTCACCCTACACAACAGACTAGTCTCTACGTTGGCCACTAAAAATGTAGTTACCCTTTGACTCACGCCGGGGAACTGCAGGATAAAAAACACTGTCCGGTTATCACATAACATTGGTATGCTGACTGAAAGGACTGTACAAGTGTTTCCCATGTTTTAGCCCAAACTCAGAACAGCTTTAGACTTTCAGGCTGCTGCACAACTTTTAAAAGTAAAGCCTGAAAACTTTCTGATGATTTCTTGTTGATCTTATGCTGTTGTTTTTAAATTTATAATACTTGCTCTAGAAAGGTACTCTACACATAAACTTAACTGATTTATTTACTTACTTGTTGGTGCGTTCAAATGATTGTAGGAAGCTCCAACATCCAAGACAGCAACCTTTTATAATGCAAGAAAGTGGGACTGGGCGATAAGGCTCAAAAACAGTATCGCAATATTTTTATGCTGTATCGCCGTACACGATATATATCTCGATATTTTGAAATCTCCTCTAAACTACTGCAGTCTACTAAAATACAAAATTATTAAATGAACTACAGTTACAATAAAGTATCTGAGAAGCCACTGTTGTAATAAAGTTAAATAAAGTACTGTTATAAAAAAAGTGGTGATTTTATTTTGAAGTATCTGGCTCGTCCCAGCCAGAGGTGATGATGTTGTTTTAATCAACAGTTAGATGTGAGCAGTTAGCAGAACGTTAAACTGTTACCGCGGTGCCGTTAAACGTAAAGAAGAAACAAACTAACAGCTCTCCAGTTCATATATTAATAGTACTTGCAAGTTGCACTGGTGCTCCATGGTCGCAAAATGTGACGTAACATTCGCAGTCTGGGACCTTGCAGGTAGAAAGATAAACATTCCGTCTGCTCTCCACTACTGTTGAACTTAATAAATCAAACTGTTACCACGGTGCCATTAAACACAAAGATTTATTCACTGTAAGCAGGAAACACACTAACAGCTCTTCAGTTCATATATTATTGTATTTGCAAACTGAACTGGTGCTCCATGGTCACAAAATGTGACTTCACGGTCTGGAACCCTGCAGGTACCAAGACATATGGTCCACCTGCTCACACTACAGTTGAAATCATTAAGTTGAACTGTTACCGCGATGTCGTTAAATGTGATGATGTATTCACTGTAAGCAGGAAACACACTAACAGCTCTCCAGTTCATATATTATAGTATAGTATTTAGTATTTGCAAGGTGTACTGGTGCTCCATGGTTGCAAAGTGTGACTGAAGTGGTCTGGAGCCCTGCAGATTAGATAAATGCTCCATCTGCTCTAGAGATGGGATTTATGGCTCTTTGAGGGGAGCCGGATCTTGGTGAGCCGTTCCTTTCAAAGAGCCGTTCAAAAAACTGGCTCATTTGACTGATTTTTATATTTATTAAGTTTTAACAAGCCAGCCTGGTGGTAACTCATTTTATCTTGGAAATAATCACTGGGAGGTATGATGGGGTGAGATTTGGAACAAAATAATACAAAATTAGATATCCCACCAATATCTGAGTTTGAATTATGCTGAAATATTGATTATAACCTCATTTGACAGGTGTGGACTAGATTTTAAAGTCTGATCTGGATTCACTGTAAATATTCCACAAGGTTGCGCCATATCACTCTGCTTTGACAGTGACATCACTATTTTGGATTTACCCTTTATACAAATTGTTTGTATGTGTGTAAAGCGACCATGACTTGTTATTCATGCAACACCGTGACCTTAACACTTACAAATAAACATTAAAAAACAAAGCAGGCTACAATGAATTTTGCTCAGGGGAGGAGCAAAGGAGGAGCACACAGTGATATTAACAAAAAAAAAAAAAAAAGAACGGTTCCCAGCTGCGACTCGGTTCCCATCGTTCATGTTAACGAGCTGTTCAATAGAATCGGTTCGTTCGTGAACGTCACAACACTAATCTGCTCACACTAATGTTGAACTCATTAAGTTAAACTGTTAACGCGGTGCTGTTAAATATAGAAATGTACTCACTGTAAACAAGTAACAAACTAACAGCTCTCCAGTTTATATATTACTAGTATTTGCAAGTTGCACTGGTGCTCCATGGTTGCAAATCCAACTGTATAGTAGCGGTTTAGACAAAAGCTCTGCCTGCTCACACACTGTTGCCCAGGAGAGAGATGCCTGGATGGGTGGAGTGTGACGAATCATATCTGTGAGTCTTTCTTGGTGTGTGTGTGTGTGTGTGTGTGTGTGTGTCAGAAGGAGACAGCGAGAGAACTGAAACGCCAAAGTGAATCTCACGCCGGTGGTTTAATAAATAAAGACGTTGCAATTTAAAATCGATGTTCGTGGTAGTCATTTTATCATCCCACGTGGAACAAGCCGCAATACACCGACTACATTCGATTCATCGCCCACCCCTACAAGAAACTACCAAAACTCACATTATTCTGATCATCTGGTTTGATTTTCTGATGATACGGTTTGTGGAGGTGATGCTGTACAGCAGCTGACTCTTCATGTTGGGCTCGAATTTCCCACAATCACTTGTAGGCAACAAAATGAACAGTTGCCATCACTGTCTGATCTCAGAGCTGCCTCACGGTTGACAGTGACGTGATTTTGACAAAGAGATAAAACACATTCACAAACACTTAATGTGAACACCTATGCTGTAGATAATGGTTGGCAGTAATGTACAGTAAGTTACATGAGTTGTAATTAATGGGCTAAAACATGCAAAACCTTGGATCTATTACACTAACATACTGGAGATCTTATTTTCGCAGATATAGCCACACCATTGCAGCGTCACCAGTAGATTTAGCTTCAACTACATTACTCACTAAATTATTTTACTGTGAGAAGTGAAGAACAGAATTGGCTGTGTGGCTGCTTGGCATCACAGGACAAAAGCATGAAGATTGACTGATCATTTTCTGTCATTTAAATGGCGTGGCATTGCCCATTAGTGCTGGTGGTGGCTAGTGCAATAAGCTGGCTGGCTGGGTTTTGGGTGGGGTGGGGGCTGATGGAAGGATGGATGGAAGGAAGGACGCAGTGAATGAAGGGAAGGGGCATGGGAATAAGCTGAGAATCAGTAGTGGTCAGGGAGGAGTAAGGGAACTGTTGCCTGGATACCAGAACAGACCTTAGTCTCGCCTCCACCATCGTTTCTCCACTCCGGGCAGCAATTAACAGCTGAGCTTCTCAAAGGGTCCCCACATTGAAACATATGGCAGGGGACCCTGGACTGGGTAGAGCTGGGCCAGAGAAAACCTACATCTGAAAACTAATTACGGCTACTCATTACTGGATGAAATATTCCAACACCCCATGGCACCTTTATAGTGATCCTTCAGAGTCTCCGTAAACCACGCAGAAACATACTTGTCCTCGCTGAGATGAATTAGTTTCTGTGTGTCGTTCCTCACAGTGTGAGCTTTCTCATTTTCACATGGAGGGATTAACTGACGCAGAAAGAAAAAACTAAAGAGCTCCACAGAATGGATGGCTTCACGTGATTAGGAACAGAACCACAAGAGAACCACTACAACTGAGAGCTGGCTGACTGCCTGGACTGTCTGCTGGCAGGAGGATGATCTTCACTCATCCTTCTGCATTTGTCAGCATTGTTGAACTTGGAGCTTGGAAACAAATTCACAAAAATATTTTTTAGGATTAAACCTGCATCTATTAAGGAGCTTGTTGGCATGATGCAGCCGTAGATGATGAATCGACTGCCAAATCAGTTAATTTATGAAGAAGACTTTCTTCAAAGACATTTATATGAGTGGTTAAGTGATGATTAGCTGGTAGCTACTAAAAAGATAGGGGTGTAACAACACACGTGTTCACATTGAACTGTTTGGCACGAGGCTGTTGGTTCGGTACGCATTATAAACCAGTAATGCTAGTAATGTATTTCTATCTTTATCAACCGTTGGTTTACTCACGTAGAAATATAACGCTGCGTTTCTTCCACCAACAGGGCTCTCATTTTAGTGCAGAGCGTCAGACTGAATTTACCAACGCACCATGTCAGGTCACTCACTCTCCGGGACCGCCAGTGTTACTTGAATAAGTAAACACTGACCAACGGGACCAGACTGGCCGACCCGTATGCTCTCACTCAGTGGATGGATGATGTCACAGGAAGCCAATCTTACAAAGGAGGACCACACTTGTTTGTTTTGCTATGGAAGCTAACGTTAGCTAATGTGCTAAAAAGTTAGCGTTGCAGAGAAATCCAATATTCCTCTTAATCCCTCCCCAGTTTCTGATGAGGTGGACATGATAACCCTTAATACACATAACCTTATTCATCCCTACAACAGGAAATACTTTTTCCCTAACCTGATATGAAGTGTGCGCTGCACATGTGAGCATTTTTGATGATGGCCTCCGTCCAGTCCTTTGGTCTTATCACATTTAACCATAGTTGTGTGAAGACAAAGGTACGTTAGTGACGGCTGTTTAGCTTGTGTTTATACGGCTGTGGCATTTAACTGAGATTATTCATGTATTAATCTGACTGAAAAAGCTCAGAGAGCTCATGCGACGTAGCAACTTGCCGCTGACTCCCAGTGGGCGACAGAAAAGACAGATATTATCCGCTCTGATGTCAAAAGCAACCTAGTATTTTTTATAGTACAGTAGGTTAACGGGCCCATAATACCCCTTATACAACAACAACAACAAAAAAAAAGCCCAATGTATCTTAGTTTTTATACATTTAAAAATCAAGGAAATTTCTTTGGCATTTCTACTTTTTTCGTTGTACCAAACCGTGAAATCTGTGAGTTGTTACACCCCTACTGATAAACCGATAAACAATATATAACATCCATATATATCATTGTTATGATTCATCATAGTAGACATACATTTTAAATAAATATGTTCCATGTTTGTGATCATCAGATTGAACATTGAACTGTCTCTGGGAGCTCTGAGTCACACTGCAGCCACATATAGATCAAATCAGCATATTTAAATGCCGCAGTCATGTGACTTAATTGTGACACATTTCTGGTATTCACAAAAACAGAGAGTAAAATCTAGTTTTGGCTGTTAGCAGACTAGTAAACTGGTAAAGTATCTGCGCTACGGAAAAAAACAATTTGCATGTAAAAGCTGTCTCATAAGCAAATGAAGAACACACTGAATTTCCATTTGGGGTTGGTGAATGGAGCCCAGCCTTAGTCTCAGCGTTACAGATTCAAACATGAAGAGGAGTGAGGGACAAAGGAGAGGACCAACAGATCAGTACAGGTAGCCAGGAGGAGGACGAGGAGGGGAGGAAGGGAGGGAGGTGAGGAAGGGTGAAGGGGGGTGGGGTTTCATCAGTGGAAGGTGATAAACTTTGCAAACCTTCCAAACTTGTCCTTGCTGCATAGGAGAGGGGGGAAGCATTGGAACGGAGAGAAGAAGAGAAGAAATCAAAACAAAGAGCCCACCCAGACAAACTGCTGGATCACTGGTCTACACACACTCTCTCTCTCTCTCTCTCTCTCTCTCTCTCTCTCTCTCACACACACACACACACATGCATGTCTTAAAACAGCTGCTCTCATACAGGTGTTTTCTGCATATCTGANAGAAGAAATCAAAACAAAGAGCCCACCCAGACAAACTGCTGGATCACTGGTCTACAAACACTCTCTCTCTCTCTCTCTCTCTCTCTCTCACACACACACACACATGCATGTCTTAAAACAGCTGCTCTCATACAGGTGTTTTCTGCATATCTGAGAGTTCAGTTAAGGACAGCCGGTCTGGCATTTCTTTTCAACACAACACATAGAACACAGCACATGCTGCGCCAACATGTGATCATATTTGCACTTGTTCTAATGCACGCTGTCTTCAAAGTAACACAAAGTGTAGTATCCCCGCCTACGCACTCATTGAGAATAACACATCCATTTTAAGAGTGTGTGGAAAGGCTGAAATAATATGGCTGACACTCCGGCTGTCAGCTGTCTCATACAGAACAGTGTGAAGACAAAGTTTGGCCCCTGCAGTTTTCACTGGCTGCAATATTTGCTCCACTTTTCTGCTCCGTGGCTGTTGCTTAGTAACTGACAATGCAGATTTCCCCTGCCGCTGAAGCACGAGGCGCTTCATTGCTGGTGATGCTCTGATGCATGTTTGAACCTATCATGTCACATTTATACGGACATATGGCAACAGGAGTCACTTATTTATACTGTGCTGTATCTCACAAGGACTGTGATGGCACTTTGAGAGGAGTTTGGTTGCACAGCGTGGGCGATATGGCAGAAATATTCTATGACATCATAATTGTACATCAAGGTTATGGTATATATCACAATACAGTAACTGTTCTGTAATGTCACTTGAGAAATGGTTTAAAATCGTATTGCAATTCATCACATTTGATTATTTTCTTCTTTCATTTTGTGCTTCCATACAAACAAAACACAACTGCCTCATATGAGAACATTCTTTCCAGATGGAATGACAGGGCCAGGCGATATGACCCTGAAATAAAATCACTATATTTAGGGTATTTTTGCGATAACATTATTCTTGGCAACATGACATTTTAGTAAAAAAAATATTATTTTATTAATTTAAGAACTCGGAATTGCAACGCCCATATTATTCCAATGCACAACCACACACTGGTGGTGGCTAGGCACTTCACGCCACTGTCCTGTTTCCAGCCTCACCGCCCCCAGAATAAATTGCTTGTACACACCAGCTTCCGTAGCAGCTCTTTTTCTCTGTTCCTATAGCAGCTCGACTCGTCCCCTCACCATGGATGTATAAAGAGAACTCTGCAGCTGTTGCTGTGTCTCATGTGTGACGAAGAATGCATGAGGAGAGACTTGTTGTTGAGGTCGAGAAATGTCCCGAGCTAAACGACCCACAGTCCCGTCATTATAAAGACAATAGCTAAAAAGATATCGCCTGGTGAGTAACAGCTCTGGAGATCGGCTCTTCAGGTGAGACATCAAGCTTAATTAGTGGCTGTACACACATGATTTTAAGCTAACGCAGAGGAGGAGGAAGTACAGATGTTTCAGTTACAATAACTTTGCGTGGTCGTCTGTTGACGAGCTGCAGCGTGATGCGTCCAGTGTGTACCAGGAGTAGGGCTGCCACTAACGGTTATTTTCACTGTCGACTAATCTGTCGATTATTCCTTTGATTAGCCGACTAATCATTTTACAGAAAAATGTGTAAAAATGTTGAAAAATGTCGGCCTGTCTCTCCCAAACCCCAAAATGATGTCATCTAATGTCTTGTTTCACACTCACACCAAAGGGTTTTAGTTCACCGTCATGTGAGAGTGTGTAAAGCTGCCAATATTTGAACGTAAGAAGCTGCAATAAGAGTATTTGGGTACTTTTATAGTACTTTTCTATTTTAATTGTTGATTAGTCATCCATTAGTCGACGTATCGATGCAGCCCTAGCCAGGGGTGGCACTTGACACAATGTGGTGGCACCGGTGTGTTTTCAGCGCAAGCGTTCAGGGATAGATTTCATATCGGGGGAATAAAAATGTCTTTGGTGCTTCTTTATTTCCATCACGTTGCTTCATTGTTCAGTTAGGTGATAAATCTTAGCATCAAAGACTCAGACCCGTCTGGGTGATTACAACTCATGATGAGGCAGTTAAAGCGATCTCTCTAATTGTTTTCTAGGAAGAATATAGTTGTGTAAGTATAATAACATTGGACTTTCTGGTTTACACAATGTCGTGACTCGTGATTCAGATCAAACCAAGTGACTAAAAAATGCTGTTGGCCACTTCTATTGCTTCTGAGCGGCCGAGTGTTTTGTTACGAGTTTAACTTTAAATGATTCTAGTGATGTGTTAACTTAACACACATGATTAACTACACATTAGGGATGCACGATAATATCGGCACGTCATCAGTATCGGCCAGTATCCAATGAATTACAATTACAATGAATGAATATTACATACACTGAAAAGTTCGTCATGTCTCCATCTGCTGGTGGGCGTCATGATTACAGTATGCATGTATAATATGATGTTAATTCCACGACAGAAGAGACTTGATGATCACTAAAATTAGGCGGGGTAAAAGTGGATATATTGATATCGGTATGGGTTATCAGCCAAATGAGTTGTTATATATCAGCATGTCGGATATCAGCAAAGAATCCAATATCGTGCACCCCTGCTGGCACATTGTTGATCTTTCTGTTTTCTAATCTGTTGGGTTTTGTCTTTGGACCAAAAAGAGAAAAACAACAGAAAGACAAAATGGCTGAGTTATTAACACTCCAGTCATATTTACCCACATAAATTCATCTCATGTGGCAAATTAGGGATATAAATATCTCTCATTTGATCCCTTTTCAATGTTGACTTCTCCAGTAATGAACCCACTCTGCTTTAAACCAACAGATTCACTGTGTTTTTGCAATAGTGCGCATTACATAACAGAGATTCCTCTGTATTTTTTGTATGCATTTATGCGTAGTCACAGCGCTTGATTGAGCACCGCTGAGAAAAGGGAATCCCTCGGCAAACATTTCTGCCACAACACACATTTAGAAACGTGCTTCCATCTAAACCACAGATGTGCAGTAACGCCACGGAGGGGCGAGAGTCTGCAGGTTTTCATCCAAACCAAACACTCCAACAGGTGAATCCACTGATGGAGCAAATTCAACCAAAGAGCAGCACCTGGTGAAGTCTTTACTTTCAAAGAAAAGCTGCGGCCTCACAGCCCTCGATGGCGTGACTGCACATTTGTTTCCCCGGTCACTCCAACTTTTGTCTCTTCACATTAAATAGAATAAATAATAATATTAAATGTGCCAACAGTCCGATCAAATTTAATTTTACTGCATTTTTCCTGGGGGATCGTGCCATTCAGACCGTGAGAAATTTATGGAGGTCTTCAGCAACTTGCCCTTAACAGCTCATAAAAATGCCCTTAAAATTAAAAATGAGGGGTAAAATGCCCCTAAGTAATCAGGGCTGCCCTTCATTAAATGTCAACCTGTAATTCTTTGTCCCAGTAGATAATTATTCATGTGTGACTGCAGCTACTGTCCCCTCTGAGCCACCGTAGAGTAACCCTATCACCAGGCTTCACTTTCCAGCGTATTCTGGGCAACAAAAAAGGCGAGCAGATTTTGTTGATCAGAAAACAGCTGCTGTTACGTGTGCAGCATGACGCGGTAGGAAATGTTGGCACCACACAGCCAGCAGAAGAAGAAAAGCCTGATCTCACACAAACCACTGCATCATCAAAAAACAAAACTATCAGTACTGGAAATAAAAAGGCAAACAGTGGAGACTGGTTGTACATGAAGAGGTGGGGAAGGTAATGTCCTCTTCAATAAGACCTGCTGAGTGTCCAGCAAACACAAATAAATCTCCTTTATTTAAACTGACAGGGAAAAATAATTTTTAAAGTGAAGATAAAATTTATTTGAAGTTTTAAAATCCCCCTAAAACTGTGTCAGAGTGGTGTTCATTTCACTTACTGGTATTTTTTTAAATCATTTAAAACTGACTTAACGCAGCAGAAAAAACTCCACCCTAAAATCTCTTTCATGCTGTTTCAATATTAAAATATTTTCTTAATGCCAGGTTCAGACTACACAACATTTGTGTCCGTTCCAACAGTCACTATGTCACATAATGTGATTGTTGAGTCATAAAATCGTGCCATGTTTTGGCCGACAGACATGACACTACACGTTAGTCCACGACCAATCATCCCTGGTCGTCTTTCACAACGTGTGTGATGTCATCAGATTATTCTTGTCCTATTTTTATTATTATTATTATTATTATTATTATTATTATTATTATTTCAGTCACTGTGTCTGTTCATGTCGCAGCTGAACTGTTAGTGTAGGAACATACTATGAGTCACCAGATGTGCGGAGCTACATTTTAAGTCACTGAATCCCTCCGCAACAAGTTCCTGCAAATGTTTCACAATAAAAGCCTTTTTAGAAATTGAAAGGATTCTCTCAGCCGAGGTTATAAGGGGCTTTTAATTTGAAACAGATACAGGAAGTGTTGAGCAATGCCTAAAATTTAACAGACAAACAGGAAGGGATTAAAAATAAAAATATAAACATACAGAGGGAATTATAAATAGAGGCCCATGTCTGAAAATAAATGTCCATTTCTAATGTAGTCTAATCTGGCTGTGCTGAGTAAAGGCCCAGACACTATCTGTGAGTTTGATTCCTTTATATCCTCCATTATGAAGAAAGAACATTCTCTGCTAGCTTGATGCTAATGGCAGTACTCAGCGGGTTGATAAAGTGCCTCTGCTGTTTCCTTTTTACTCTGTGTGCTAACGTCCCTACAGGAAATATCTAAAAGGCTGGGCTGTTGTTGTCCTGCAGTTTCCATGGCAGCAGATTGCTCTGTGTTCCTATTGGTCAAAGTGACGGCTGTGACGGGAGCAGTCGTGGAAGACAAATAGAAAATCAAACATGCTAGACTTTCTGTCGGGACGTAGCGTCAGTTGTCGTCTACTATGACACACAACACGAGATGAAACGATGGATTATTACGCATGACACTCTTTGACGTCCACGATCTGTCACACTGTGTCAGGCTATAATCAGGCTGATATCGTGTGGTCTGAACCCGGCATGAAGCTTTACAAGAGAGGTTCCTGTTGCCTCCATCCTGTGGAAACATCTGGTGTTACAGTACGCTGCACTGCTGGTAGTCTAAGTCTAGTTGCTAAAAATATTTCACCGTGTGTAACTTTACTCATCACACACAGGTGCTTTGTAGTTTTTTGACTGATAACTTTGACAATGTGTGTTGTTTAGCTAACTGCACACTAGCTTGGGAGACGATGGGGGTTACCTGAGTGTAAGCAAGGTTAAGGAAAATAAATACCCTGTAAGCGCTGTGACAAAATATGATGTTAGAGGGTCCACTGGCTGAAAGATAAGCACAGCAAACAAAAACTTTAATGCCACTCAGCCAAGATTAATTAAGGTGTCTGTTACAGAAAATTTAAGGAGCAGATTTTAAGGTTTCTGCAGCTAGTCGATGGCGTGTAAATGAGTGAATATGCTTAAAATGGAAAAGAACATTGCTGTGATTTTAGATGATAATATTACTGTTAGTGAGCATGAATTACTTTCTCCCAAAGGTAGAAACAAGACAACCCAGTCCGTCACCTGTGTTTTCATTAAGAAACTTAATTAAGCTACACCGCTGACGATAAATCAGAGACAACTCTGTGACGACTTCAGCTGGGAATATCTGGAGGAATTTCATAAATAAAAAGATTAAACTGCTGTCCAAATTGCCACTGAGGGTCCAGGAGGAGCACCTCTGTGACTGCAGCACAGATTATTGTCCCGGCTCTTTCATTTCTAGCTTTGGGATGCAGTTGTTAATGGATGCTGGAGAGTTTCTCTCATATCACAAGGTAAAAGAAAGCATAAAAAACACATGAAGAGCATTTCTGGATGGAGATTCAGAAGCCTTGTGGTGAGGCAGATCAGGAGAGATATGAAGATGATGGGACAGACAGAAAGAAAAAGGAAGGAAGGAGGGAGGAAAGGAAGGGCGCACTAAGAAGAGTAATCAGCAGCAAAATCTCAGTGAGTGTGTCTGACTGCTCATACTGTCCTATACCTCACACAGAGAGTAAAAACACAGACGTGTTCACCATATAAAGGTTGCATTACACAATATTGTAACTTCTGATTATTTATAAACTCACGTTTAAGTTGAGAATTAAATTTTCTCACCAAAATAAATCCTGTTACTTTGGGAGTGACTGTGTCAGTAAAGGGAAACAGTATGGGCTTTCAGACAGCTTAACTTCTACTCTGCACTAAACTTTCTGTCAGAACATGACTGACCTCTTTCTCTCTACCGTCTTTTTTTTATTCATCATACACACCCAGGCACAAAGGCTCGTCCCACACACAGACCCACTACTCTTTTCCTCCCACACAAACCATTGGTGTAGCAACACAGTCGAGAGTCAGTAACATGAATACATGTGTTATGTTTTATATTCCTGTGTCTCCTGCACTGTAACTGCATGCTGAAGCTGCAGATGTCATATAAATGTTATTGAGGGGGGCTTAAAATATATGAAAACACTGTATGTCTGTAGGGTTGCAGCCGGTTTTAAGGTACACCCTGATATAAAAGTTGACAGTTGTCCTACTGAAAAATATCAAGCAACTGGACTTTGAATCCTCCTTTTATTTTAGTTATTTCCAAAGAGAGACTTTTACACAAACTTCCTTTAAACACAACGGTTTCAAGTGTCAATTAAAGTAATAAAATGTTAAAATAAAACTTCCATTTTCATTCCTTGAAGGGTCCTTCTGACTGGTAATAATATAAATTCTGTAATGCTGTGATATTTTCTGAGACGGTTATCGTACTGTGAAACTCTCACACCGTTGCAACCCTGTATATCTGTGTTAAAACAATTAATAAACTGATCAATTAACTGCTACATGGATTCCACATCAAGGGAGCAAAACACCTGCTGGATAAAGCTAGGGCACACAAATGTAGGGTTGCAGCGATATTCTGATTTTAAGGTATACCGTGACGTAAAAGTTGACAGTTATCATACAGTGCACATTTGCTCATCTACTTTTTTTTTTTTTCCTAAAGGGCAACTGGACGCAGAAACTCCCCTGAATTTTAGTTACTTTCAAAGGGGAGACTTTTTATAAATATTTCCTTTTACAAAATGGTTACAAGTTTAAATTACAGTAATAAAATGTTTGTTGAACAAACAATAACCCTTCTGTTTTCATTCCTTTAAGGCTCATTCTGACTGATAAGAGTTTTGAGACAGTTATCTTACAGTGAAAATCTCACACCGTTGCAACCCTGTATATCTGTGCTAAAACAATTAATAAACTGATCAATTAACTGCTACATGTATTCCACATCAAGGGAGCAAAACACCTGCTGGATAAAGCTAGGGCACACAAATGTAGGGTTGCAGCGATATACTGGTTTTAAGGTATACTGTGAGATAAAAGTTGATGGTTATCATATTTGCTTTTCTATGATATTGAAAAAAACATGCAACTGCATGAAGAATATCATCTTTATTTTTGTTGTTTTCAAACTGGAGATGTTTTATATATCTTTAACTTTAACAATATGGTTTCAACTTTCGACTATAGTAATAAAATATTTGTGACATTTTCTGAGATGACTGTCATACTGTGAAAATCTCATACCGTTGCAGCCCTATATGTCTGTGCTTAACAGAGAATCTCCCCTTTACTTTAATTATTTTCAAATGGAAGACTTTTTATACACATTTCCTTTTACAAAATGGTGTCAAGTTTCAATTATAGAAATAAAACATTTGTTCTGTTTTCATTTCTTTAAGTCTCATTCTGACTGATGATAAGACTTTTCTGAGAAACAGGGTTATCGTACCCTCTCATACTGTTGCAACCCTATGTCTGCTATAACAATAAGTAAATTAATCAATTAACTATTACATTAATATAAAGTTAAATAAATAAAGTCAGGGCACACAACTGATAAGAGCTGCTTGACTTTCTGTGTTGATTAGGGCTGCAATTAACGGTTATTTTCATTGTCGACTAATCTGTCGATTATTCCTTTGATTAGTCGACTAATCATTTTAAAATGTTGAAAAATGTCGGTCTGTCTCACCCAAACCCCAAAATGATGTCATCTAATGTCTTGTTTCGTGCTCACACCAAAGGGTTTGAGTTCACCGTCATGGGAGAGTGTGTAAAGCTGCCAATATCTGAACGTAACAAGCTGCAATAAGAGTATTTGGTACTTTTATAGTACTTTTATATGAAAAATAACTCAAACCGATTAGTCGGTGACTAAAATAGTCAACGATTATTTTAATAGTTGATTAGTCATCGATTAGTCGACTAATCGCTGCAGCCCTGGTGTTGATGTTATATTTTAATATAATACACTGAATTATTTGTGTTTTTCACTGTCTGTCAGGTAAAGTAAACAGTTTCAGTCATTCTTCTGGATTCTGGTGTTGTGATGAGTATTTGCTGACTGTCTATTATCATGATTAATCGAATAAACGACACGTTAATCGATCATAAGCAGCCTCTGCTTATCAATTTCGTGTCATTATCTTGCATTAGTACAGCAAGCTAAATGTAGCTAGCTGCACCCTTGGGTGTAGAGCACAATAAGTCATACACACCTGTCTGGTTTCACATAATGACCGTGAGCATCAGTGGGCAGCTGTGTTTTCATGTGCTTCGTGTTTTGGCTTCTGGTGGACCAGAGACGACGCCCGAGTGCTAGCTTAGCGGCGGTTAGCTTAGCCAGCAGCCGCCGCCATTACCAGCCGACGTTAGCTAGCTGCTAGCGCTAACACAGGCCTGGATGTTTGCCGATATCACCTCAGGGGAGCTTCATCTGACAGTTTCTGTTTGAGTTTAATTGATATAAATGTACGATACTGTTCAGTATACGTGGCCACATTTATCTTTAAACCAAGTGAAAGTCGTTTAGCATTGTAAAACCGAAGGGCCACTTTACCGCAAGCTAACGTTAGCTTGTGGCTAGCAGTGATTCCAGGGATGCTAAGGGGACACATTTAGGATAACGTAAGTGCATATTTACCTGTTTACACAGCGTTTTATTGACAGAAGCTAATATACAATATATCAGGGGTGAATTAATCTAGCTATCGTCAACGATGGAGCAACAGTCAGTGCTAGCTAATCAGGCATTCACACTGTCTCCAGCGTTCATATTGACACTCGTTTGGGATGCAGGTGCAGATCATATCCATATCATGAATCCAGCCCTGTTTGGTTAGTGAGGACACAACTGTATGTGTGTGTGTGCGAACCTTTTTGATATTGTAAACACGGGTCAACATCCCGATGCCTCTGTCGTTGAGGATGGTGAGCTTTTCTGCCAGCTTCTGCTGGCTGGGCTGGATCACTCCCCGAGACATCTTCTCGCTGTTTCGGTTCAATCTTCCGATTCAATCCAGAAAAAATCAGATATGAGAAAATCTCCGCAGCCTCTGGTTCGTGAAGGGAAGAAAGAGAGACGCTGTGATTTGTGCTGTGATTAGATTTCGCCCATGTTCAGATACTCGGGGCCAGCAGCTTCCTGTACTCCACCCCACCGTCTCCCTGCCTGCTTTTTTTTCGGTCACAGGGATGAGGAGTTGTCCTGGTTTTCACAACGAGGCTGGCTGCTGCTGCTGCGTTCAGGGGACACTCGGTAATACCACACCTCACAGCCTCATGTAGTATTGCACTCAGTATTTAGTGTTTTAGTGTGGTTTCACTGTCAGTCTTTGGGTGGGATGGGTGGGGTGAGTCTGGCTGTTCTGGCTTTAAGAGAGCGGTATCTCTTTCCAGAGGGGAGGGGGGAGAATTGGGAATGTCCGGGGTGAGTGGGGTCTGTGCTGAGCAGTGGGCGGGGGAGGTGGGCCTGCTTTAACTTCCTGAGGAAGTAAAGTCACTGGTGAGCCAACCTCACCTGACAGGAGGTGTGGACAGACCAGGTGAGGTTGGCCGAAATGTGGAGACCAAGGAATTTAAAGCTCTACACTCTCTCAGCTTCCTCTGCTTTGATGCAGTCTTTTTGGATTTCCTGAAATCCACAATAATTTCCTTGGTTTTGGCTGTGTTGAGGTCCAGGTTGTTATGGAGGCACCAGTCCGTCAGGCGTTCGACCTCCTCCCTAGAGGCTGACTCATCGTTGTTCCTAATCAGTTCTGCAATGGTGGTGTCGTCAGCGAACTTGACGATGGTGTTTGTGGGGTGGATGGGGGGTGAAGAGGGAGAAAAGGGAGAAGAGGAGGGGGCTGAGGACACACCCCTGTGGTGCTCTGGTGTTCAGGATGAGTGTGGAGGAAGTGCGATCTCCCTTCCTGACATGCTGAGGTCTGTTCCTGAGGAAGTCCAGTTTCCATGCGCATAGTGAACTGCCTCCACCCAGGCTGCTCAGATTCAGGACCAGTTTTTGGGGGGATGACTGTGTTGAATGCGGAGCTGAAATCCACAAACAGTATCCTTAGATAGGTGTTTCTCTGGTCCAGGTGAGTGACGGCTGTGTGGAGCGCCATCATGACAGCATCCTCTGTCGACCTATTAGTTCGGTATGCAAACTGATGTTGATGTTAGGTCAGCAGGGATGGCAGACTTGATGGAGGGGAGGATGATGAGCGCGAGAGCCACTGGGCGGTAGTCGTTCAGGCAGTTCACTGTGTTCTTCCTGAGTACAGGAATGATGGTGGCTGATTTGAGGCAGGTGGGAACCACAGACTGTTGAAGCGAGAGATATTGTTAGAGTTTAAACATGCTGTTTTTTAACATGTAAATATCATAACTCGATATGAGTTGGACATGGTTGTGCAAAAGGACCCCCCACCTCTCCTACGTAGGAGCAAGACACACAGACTTTGTGGTTGTTCTGTGTCTCTTTGAGATGATTTTGTGCCTCCTTGTGTTCGCTTTGTGTCTCTTCCAAGTGAGTACGTGCTAATTTGAGTAATATTTTGCAGGTGAAGGCCATTAGACCACATCAGTTGTCCTCCAGGGGACACTCGTGAACACTACACCTCAGAGCCTCATGATCACGATACAATACTCTAATTTTAATGATCAAACATGGGTGTGATAGCCAGTGTTGGAAGGAGCAGCCTATTCAGATCCTTCACTTCAGTAAAAGTACTGATACCACACTGTGAAACGCTCCACTACAAGAGTATTAGATAGTGTGAACAACCCTGCAACACCAACAGAGACATTTTTGACCAAAACTTTAAAAAACAAAACAAAAATCAATCTGTCTGAAGTCGCAACATGTTTGAGTCTTGTAATGAAGGCAGCACAGCCTATTGAGTCTAAATTAGCTTATCAATATTCCTAATCCGTCTAAATACACTCTCATTAATAAGTTTAACCACAGGGTGGCCACTCAGCAGGGGGATATCTATCATTACTTGGTACTTTGTCTTTGCAGCTGTGGCGGTGAAAGCAAACAAATCTGTCCACACACTATTTAATTCACTGCTTCCCTCTGAGACCTTTGCTTTGTTGGATTTGAAATAGCTAGCATAGCTAGCTTAGCAAGGGAACCTCAAGACGAGCCACCACTAGAGTTGGCAGGCCGCAGACATGTGATGCACGTTTTAGCTGACGAAATGTTGAAACTATTTTTTTTTATTCAGTGTATAAACTACAAATTCTTACAACTGGAGAATCTGAGAACTT
Source organism: Epinephelus moara (assembly GCF_006386435.1). NCBI lineage: Eukaryota > Metazoa > Chordata > Actinopteri > Perciformes > Serranidae > Epinephelus > Epinephelus moara. Next base: position 40,074,461 of record NC_065524.1, on the reverse strand, counting down.
CTTTCAGCCTACAACAACCGATAACAGATATATTTAAAAAACAGTTAATAATGTCCATCTGATTTTATTGTCAAAGCCACATGGAGCCACTAGAGAGGGGTTAAAGGGCCCGTCTCTACCCCCTCTAGCACCAAGGTAGGCAACCTGTGGCCTACCTTGGTGCTAGAGGGATGACACTCAAATCTCTGCTAGTTGCTAGGCTAATTGATACAATGTAAAATGCCATAGACGTGTGCTAATAATGTTAGCATGTTGTATTTGTGGGGAAAATGTGTCCAGATAAAGACAAGTGTTTGTCTGTGAATGCTGCGAGTTATAGTGAAGCTGATTTGTGTTTGAAACTGTCTCTATTAAGCCATGTTTAATGTGTGTTTAATGTGTGTTTAATGTGTGTTTACTGTGTGTTTAATGTGTGTTTAATGTGTGTTTTGGATAAATTAAACTTATAGTTGGGCGGCTCTCTTTAAAATTGCAGTGACTTCTTCATTGGTATTCTCGTTATGAAGCTATTCTTGGGGACTTCCAGCATATTTATGTGTTTACATTAAGCAAAAAAATGAAAGTGGCTCTACTCTGTTTGCAGAGGTACTTTTGGTACTTTCAGTATATTTTGATGCGAATGCTTTTGTACTTTTACTTGAGTACAATTTTGCACGAAGAGTATTTTTTACACCGTGATATTAGGCTACTACTACTACTTTTTCTGTGGTAAAATTACAAACAAACTGACCAACGGTGTTTTTCTGTCTTTTTCTTTTTTTTTAAATACACTTTTTTGAACAATTTAAAACAACAACGGGGGGCAAGCCCAAATAAATAAGTAAATTGGAATGAAACTGATCAGGAAAAAAAAAAAGAAAAATAGGATGTCAGCCAAAAGACAGGAAAAAACAAAATACTAAAATGAAAAGATTAAAAAAAAAAAGAATAAATAAAGATATAAATGATAAATAATACAACATAAATAACACAAATCAAAGTTATTTCTCTTCATTTGAGAGTAAACCAGATTATGTTTAGGGTCTGTTAATTTGTACATTTCTACACAGCTGAGCAGTTTGTTTGCACATTTATTTCACACATTTAAGTGATAAATTAATTGTTTTTCTGTCAGAGTGCATATTTACAGCATCACTCTCCCTCAGTCTTCTGTTTGCATGTGTTGTTGCAGCACACTCTAACTTTCAAGTCAGTGTGAACAAAGTCTAATTTTTAAATATATTTTTAACACACAAACTAAAACGAGCAGCACCATCAGCCACACCCTGAGCAGAGCTCGTAGCTGTATAATGACCTATTTTACTGTGAACACTTGAACGCATCACTTTGTTGACGCAGCTTCCGACTCAGCTGTCAGTGTGTGTGTGTGTGTGGAGGCTTCTGCTGCAGCAGCCGTGTTGCTCACTGTTTCTTTATCCTGTGGTAACTCCTGCAGCTGTAACAGGTTATCTTAAAGCGGCGGTGATGATGATGATGATGATGATGATGATGATGATGATGATGTGACTGTGGTAGAGTTCAGTACATTCTGACCAGGTGGGTGCATGAAGCTGGAAACTAAAATGATCAACTCCGTGATTTTGTTCAGAGTCAGACATTATCTACAGATCTTATAAACTCTATTGTCACTTCTCACTTCAGGAGTTTACAATTTGTACAACTAAAAGTTACACACACTTCGTTCAGCTCTCAGGGTGTCATAACACTGTAACCCTAACCCTGCTGACAAAGTTAAAAGGTTAAAGAAAGGATCCTACACATTACCGGATGTACACTCTTCATCTTCCTCTAACAGTCTCTCTTGTTGTTTTTACCAGCTGTAAACCCTGCCGTGATGCATTCACTGGCTCAGGAGATCCAGGGCTTCTCCAAGAACCGCCTGAAGAAACAGTGCACGCGTGTTACCACGGTGACGGGCAGGAGGCTGCTGGAGAGGAGGGGTGATGGAGGAGAGGAGGAGGAGCAGGTTGAAGAGCTGGAGGAGGGAGATGGATGTGGATTTGTAGAGGATAACAGTCTGGACCTTCAAGTTGGTGTCGTTAGACCCTTCCTGCTGCTGGGTAATACAGAACACTAATACTTCTACTACTGCTATAAATGAAGTGAGTTTACTGTTGTTCATACACTCGCTGCTCACTTTATTAGGTACACCTTGCTGGTACAGGGTTGGACCCCCTTTTTAATTCTTGGTGTCACAGTTTCAACAAGGTGCTGGAAACATTCCTCAGAGACTTTGGTCCATATTGACATGATGACATCACACAGTTAATCCATGATGAGAATCTCCCGTTCCAGCACATCTGAGACCTGGTGACTGTGGAGGCCATTGGAGTAGTGTTGTCACGGTACCAAAATTGGGACCCACGGTACGATACCAGTGAAAGTATCACGGTTCTGAGTAGTATCACGAAACCACAGTGAAAATGAGATGTGCCTTTTGTCATTTATAAAAAGATAAATCACTTTTCTATAATACGTCAATGATATTTCAATGGAATAAATTACTTATTGACTTATTCATACTTCANGGTACTTCTGGGCAGTCATGACACTAAGAAGAGGAAATTATTGGACCTGGAGCCGGGCTTCTCAGTCGCCGGTAAGCCGCGTTATCTTGTGGTCCTGGAGCCGGGCTTCTCAGTCGCCGGTAAGCCGCGTTATCTTGTGGTGGCCGTAGCGTTCTGCTGTATTCCTGTCTGTGACCCCGGTTCAACCCACAACCAGCAGGATTCACCTTTCGTTTCTGCTGCTGGTTGAAATCTGTACTCGCACAGCGTGCTCCTGAATGATTTATTTTGCTCACATAAAACTATTTTTAGTCACAAATGCGAGTAAAGTGGTCGCACCGTAGAGCTCTGTGGAAAACAAATCACTGTAGCATATATAAACAAATCTAACCTACAGGTAAACAGAAATAAATAATAACTTTCACTGCTTAAAGATACTCAGTAGCTCAGCTAATACCTGACATGTCACTGGAAAACAACGTACTACGGTACTCCAACATTATGGTATCATATGTACTGTGGTGTTTTAGTACTGCGGTCTACCGTTGGTACCAGTATACCCTGCAACACTACACTGGAGTACAGTGAACTCATCGTCATGTTTGAGATGATGTGAGCTTTGTGACATTTAAATATTTTCTAAATAAGCTTTAAATATTCTTGAAGAATCCCAGAGAAGAGACGCATGCACGCTGCACTCCTCCTCTGCCCTCTTTACGCACTGCAGTCCCAAACTGCGTGTCATTTTGGTTTAATTAAATAATTGGTTTAACAGACATAAACTTTATTTTCAGTTTAAGTTTTGGTTTAAAAAGACACCTGACTCTTTGTCTGCGTGCACTGGGCAGCTGGTGAACCAGAATCTGGCAGAGAGTTGGAGGAGACAGTTGATTTTATGCCAGACTAGTTTAGTTATTGTTAAACTTAACGGTTGGTTATTGCCTAAATGAGTCTGGCTGTACTGAGATGTTTTAATAGTTTAATCTCACAACAGAGACAAACAATGCTGAGACTCAGGGCAAACACTATTGTTACCTGGCTGTCCATGGAGGCAGGTCAGGGAGGCGTGATGCTGCTCTGCAGGGCGCCTGATTTGCGTGCTGAAGTTGCAGATGGAGGAGCTGGACTCAAATGCAGTTGTCGAGCAAACAAGACACTTTAAATTGAGAAATGATGCCATGGATCAAATTTAAAAACTAAAATATAAAATTATTAAAAAGAAATAGAAAAAAAAAAAAAAAAAAGTCTTGCAAAAAGTGTACTTACGTAGTCAGAGGGCAAAAAGGCACCACCTGGGGTCTATCTGTGCACGTGCCTGTGTATGTGCTTTCAGCTCCTGGCTACTGCTGCTACTCACAGCTGCTCCCAGTGCGGCCACAGTGTGTCAGTCACGTCAGTATTCCAGTCTGCTAATACTACATAAATTAATAAATAAATAAATAAACAAAGTCTTAACAACAAATAAATCAATATCATTGATTCTGACATCAAGGAGCGTGGTGCTCTGCCCTTCAGCTGGAGGACGTTGACACCCCCACATGTCAGCATGTATACATCCTGCTGAAGTGTCCTTGAGCCTGACATTGACTCCCCTCACAGCTCCGGGGTGCCGTTCACGTCTGGAGCTTACACTGTGCTTTGACCTCAAAGAGAGAATTTCTCAGCAGGGATCAATAAAATATTACATCTGTGAGGCTCCACAGAGGTGCCTCGTCCTCGTACGGCGGGTCACTGAGTGTCACACTGTTCATTTCCCTGTTACAGGATCAGGTCTCTGAAAGTGAACCACCTTGTTGAGCGTCCCTGATATTAAAATGCCTCTCTGTTGTTGTGATTGTCAGACAGTGGGACAACGGAGACGCTATTTCATCTGCTTCTTTTGTCCGAGCCCATTTCAGGCGATCACTCCACTCGACAGGCAGCCTTTCTGTCTGCGATGCTCTTGTCACAGTTGTCACATTATGTATACGGCATAAACACCCTGTGAGACTGGAGGTGATTTCCTCTCTGTGTGCTCTGCAGTGTGCACCCTCGGCTCTCTTTAACGCTCTGATTTCAGTGTCTCTGATATTTATAATCAAACTGCCATCCTCTGTTAAATGATGATGATGATTATCTCGTCATGTGTGGAAACATGACCAGTCTGGGTGGACGTCCGTACAGACACCAGAAATTAATATAAAGCATGTTGTCACTGAGCGTTAGATGAGAGTATTGATACCTCGTTCATACAGTCATGGTCTCAATCTTCTCATCAAACTCTGCAAGAAAGCAAATAAGCTTTGTGACAAATTCACTTTTACTCTAAAGGTCCAGTGTGCCTGTCTGCGATGCCAGGGATCAGCATGCCCAGGGCCCCGCCCCTGCTGCCTGGCACACAATGTACTGAACCCTGATTCCTGTCCCTGTGGGTGGAGGGCTCACAGGGCGACGGATCCATGTTATTTATTGGGGCTGAGCCTGAACAGGGCTGGTAAGCTCCCCATCCAGGTCTGGCTCCAGGGAGGGCCCTAGTGTCCCCATACAGGGTGAGGTGCTCGAAGTCCGAATATTCTGTTCCATCACGGTCTTCTTGACCTTGATGCGTGCGCTGCTCTGGACCGTCGTGGTGAAGAGGGAGCTGACCCGAAGGACGAAACTTTCGATTTACTGGTCCATCTGCGTCCCAACCCTCACCTGTGGTCATGAGCTCTGGGTAGTGACTGAAAGAATAAGGTTGCAGATACAAGCGGCCGAAATGAGTTTCCTCTGTAGGGTGTCTGGACTCAGCCTTAGAGATAGGGGGAGGAGCTTGGACATCTGGAGGGAGCTCTTTCACATCAAAAGGGGTCAGTTGAGGTGGTTCAACATCTGATCNTCTCCGTCCCAACCCTCACCTGTGGTCACGAGCTCTGGGTAGTGACTGAAAGAATAAGGTTGCAGATACAAGCGGCCGAAATAAGTTTCCTCTGTAGGGTGTCTGGTCTCAGCCTTAGAGATAGGGGGAGGAGCTTGGACATCTGGAGGGAGCTCTTTCACATCAAAAGGGGTAGCTTGGACATCTGGAGGGAGCTCTTTCACATCAAAAGGGGTCAGTTGAGGTGGTTCAACATCTGATCAGGATCCTCCTGGGCGCCTCCTGTTACAGGTGTTCTGGGCACGTCCCACTGGTAGGAGGCCCCTGGGCAGACCCAGAACACACTGGAGGGATTATATATCTCATCTGGTCTGGGAACACCTCAGGGTCCTCCAGGAGGAGCTGGAAAGTGTTGCTGGGGAGAGGGACGTCTGGGGTGCTTTGCTCAGCCTGCTGCCCCTGCGACCCGGCCTCGGATAAGCAGATTAAAATGGATGGATGGACCAGTTTGCAGGATTCAGGTGGATATATTGGAAGAGATGGAATATAATATAATAAGCATGTTCTCTTTAGTGTATAATCACTTGAAAATAAGAATAGTTGTTTGCATGACAACAGAGTAAAAAAACGAATTTCCCCTGGGTGGTTCATAAAGTATATCTTCTTCTTCCACTTCTAAATCTGCTCCTTTAAGTATTTCTGTTCTATAGATGGTGATCAAAGAGGACAGCAAACCAAGAATTTAATTACAGTGGAATTTGTTCTCTGTGCATAAGAAAGCTCTTTAATCTTGAAACAGTACATTTTTAAAAGGAATTCAATTAGTTTTTAAAGTTTTCTTTGTTTAAGATACGGAGAATTCTCTGAAGAGTATTTAATCCCTCATCTTAAAAAAAACCTCCAAATATTGAGACACATATTTATTTATATTTACACTGCTCAAAAACTGAACACTCAATGGTCACAGTGTAACAGGAAGTCAGTTAAACTTCAGGGATATCAATGTGTCCATTCAGGAAGCACAAGTGATTGTGAATCAGTTTCAGCTGCTTTGGTGCAAATCAAAGTGACAACAGGTGCAATGGAGAGGCAAAGACAATGCAAGACAACCCCCAAAAAGGGAATGGTTTTACATGTGGTGTCCACAGACAGTTGCTCTCTCCTTATCCTTCCTGACTGATTCTTCTCTAGT
>NC_065524.1:40049306-40067678 GCF_006386435.1 Epinephelus moara | reverse complement strand
GGGTTCCTCCTGGTGCAGAGGGCCCTGGCTTCCTCCTGGTGCAGTGGGCCCTGGGTTCCTCCTGGTGCAGTGGGCCCTGGGTTCCTCCTGGTGCAGAGGGCCCTGGGTTCCTCCTGGTGCAGAGGGCCCTGGCTTCCTCCTGGTGCAGCGGGCCCTGGGTTCCTCCTGGTGCAGAGGGCCCTGGGTTCCTCCACAAATTGACTGGCTCAGGCACTATGGATATTTAAGATGGCGACTTTTTGTCCTTAATCAGAAGTATGAGGAAGAGCCGTAGGTTCAGCAAACATTCTGTTAAAATAGTTTCATTTCTAAATAAAAAACTTTTAATAGCATTTGCGACTCAGCAGAATAACGATGACTGAGATCTGTCCTCTGGTATTAAGCAGATTGAATCTGGTCCCATGTCACTCCTGTATTTAGAAATGCTGTAAAATTCCTGGCATCCCTGCACCTCCTCACAGATGTGTCAGTTTAAAGCTTTTCCTTCTACACTGATGAAGCATATGGGCTGGAGCTGGCTCGTTTCCAGAGACTCTCTTTCCTTTGGATTTAGATTTACTTCTCCCAACACCATGAATTTGGCATTATGTAAAAGTGGCTTGGCGACTGCAAAGAGTGCAGATATTGCTACTTTGAAGGCAGCGAGCTGCTGCAGAGTATCCACTCTGGAAATCTGGAGGAAGTCCTGCCATCGTGTTCTGTTTCCTGCCCATATGTGTCTTTCACATAATTATCTGACTCCTGCTTTTCATGAAGAGCTATTTGACAAATTGGAAGAGATGTCGCTCGTTCTGTTTTAACTGTCTCCTTCAGTGATTATCTGCTTTTTCTCAGCTCAGACCGTCGCTCAGGCTGGCCTGCTGTACCGTCTTTCTCATTTTATTCCCTCCATTAGTCTTTGACCTGCTTCCTCTGCTGCGTTCGTCATTCAAACTGTTCAGAACTGTTGCTCAGGGGTCTGAAAACGCCTTTGCTCGTTCTTTTCATGAAAATCATAAACTTGTTTTTCTGCAGCTGTAGATAATGCTGGATGTTTATTTCAGCAGTTTTTTGAGCCTGGCCTTGTGCTGCTGTACAAATCATCTGATTCCTTTTTATTTCTGTGGCTGTAAGCCATTTTACTGTTGGTTTCCGCTGACTGATTTCTTCCCTCCTCCGTGTTGCAGCTGTTCAGAAAGGGTTTGCTGTCTGAATGATTTCCTGCTAAGTGATATAGGTGCTGATATCCTGCAGCATTTGCTTTCTGCTGCTCAAGTTTACACCACTGATGTGACTGTTTTTTCCATCTCTGTGACATCTGATTGCTCTTTTTGTAAAACACTGCTTGACCCTGGTTTACATGATCAGGAATAAGGTGGCGTGAAGAAAGAATTTCTGATTGTTTCTGTGATAAAATGTCAGTAAATAGAGATTCCTTCCTGAGGCAACACATTCTCACTCCCAACTCGTCACATATCGCCGCTTGGTCAGTGGACTTTCATGTCTACATATGATGTAGTTAATGACGCTGTGGGCTAATGGGCATGTAGCTACTTCCATGTTTCAGATGATACGTCATGTTTGTAGTCGACCAATGAAGATGAGTTTACATATCACCTTGGGTTCGTCCTTCACCTTCTCAAAATGATCCCACACTTTGGATTTCCTGCCCGACATGTTATTAACTAGCCTGTGGAATAACCGCAGGTACCAGCCCTGGAGATTAACCTGACTCCTGTCTGACTGCTGAGCGTGGACACTTCCTGTGTCTGTCCTTTCAAAGTAAACTCACACATGCTCCAGTCATATGGGTTCGGATTTATTTTGACAAGGTGCAGCTCCTGGTAGAGTTCCATGTTTGTTTGTTTTATTCTATGACTAAGCGACCAATGAAATCTTGCCAACTAATGACCTTCCTCGTCGACTAACGTAACGACGACTTCAGAATGAGAAAGGGTTGAATCCCTGGCTTCATATCGCTTGTCTTTGTTCAACCAACACAAAGATATTCAACTTAAAAAGAAACTAAACAACAAAGAAACAGCAAATCTTCACATTAAGAAGCTCGAGCTGGTGAATTTTTGGCACTTTTGTTTGATAAAGACTTAAAAGACAAACACAACCTCCATCATTAACACTGATAGCACTGCACAGCTGAATTAAGTGCTGCATTTTGTCTCTCTCGTGTAAAAATAAATGAGGGAGATGCCGATAAATATTCATGTGAAGAAGGGGGGGAAGCAGCATTTGTTCATTTTATAACTGAGTAATTATTGTCAGCCTGCAGGAAGCATTTTTGTTTTCAATAGATAAGTTCTGGTAAGCAGAGGCATGCCCTGTGGTCCGTCTTCTCACCAACTTGTTTCTGCCTTTTCAGCCTCTCAGGATGCGGCCCACGACATTGACACCCTGCAGAGACATAAGGTCAGTACACAGGGATCAATAGAGCGGGCATGCCCTCGCTGTGCTGCGATCGCGTGTGCAGTGACATGAGATTAGAGGCAACCGTGGAGGTGTGCTGTGTCCTGCGGGTCGGCGAACACACAGCCAACAGCCGGAGGAGCTTCATGACTCATGCAGTGACAGTTTAGCTCAGTAGAGGGAGTAAATGATTACAGTAGGTCTCAGCGCTGCTTCTCCACATCAGAGAAATGTGACTACTCCTCTCTGCAGTGGCTGCTCGCGGGCATGAGCATATTGCTGCCTGTGCAGTCTCAGGATGATGAATTGGAGAGATTACAAATACCTTCACTTCCTGTTTCTGGGATGAAACCTTGACTGCTTAATAACCAAACCAACCAGGGTTTCCCACAGATAGCTAATAAAGCTCAGACTCCACTCAGAGGACAATATATAAAGGGATCTGTTCTTATCAGTGCAACATTTAATAAACATTCACAGGTATCTCAGTAACAAGAACACTGTGAATCAGCTGAAGACATAAAATGAATACATTAAGACGCACTGCAGAATCCAGCTTGAGTCTCCTTTTGGTTCTGATTTCCAGAAACCTTTATAATTATCTCCCTGTTTCAGTGATATAATGCAGTTTGACTTTGACTCCTGCACATCCACAGAGTCCGTCTCTTACCTCAACAGAGCCCGGTTTGGTTTCTGGCTGCTTAAACTTTGCTGCATTTGCCACTCAGCTGGTTTTAACATCTTTAATCAAACGTTTAGTAATGGATTAAAAAGAGCAACAACAACAAAAAAAAAACGCCATCTGCATTACCAAATTCAGACTTAGATTTCAGCAGGTGGACCAAAAAATTACATCATCAATCATTATATATCTTTTGCTTCGCTGAATAATTACTACATAACTCGATTTGAGGACGCACCTGCGAACATGGCAGAGAGCGATCAGGAACATGGTGAACGTGTTCTTTTCCAGCTGGCACGTCCAGCTTGTCCCAAACCTAATGTGGTATACACCTTAGTATTTATTAGGTTTCTTTTAGATATGCCATTTTATTCTATTTTAACACCTGACCAGGGATGATGAAAAACTGATGGAAATACAGTTTTTTTTAATTAATTATTTTGTTTATTGTTGTTGATGATCAAAGAGCATCGTCCCTGTCAAACTACTAATAATATAAATGATTAAATAATCATGTAACCAGTGTTATCCAAAAGTCTGATAGTCACCAGGATGTAAGTTTAAAACACTAAGTTAGTGATGAAATCCGCTCTTTACCATCCTCTGCTGATAATGAAGTAAAAGGCTGCCGGCATGCTTTATTTTTAGTGTCAACGACTGTCAGCTTCGCACCCTGTCGGAGGCTCTCAGCCCTGAGCCCGCTGGTTCCTGCTGGAAACGTACATTTTTAAAAACGGAGCACAAATATTTAATTTTATTTGAGCATTTATAAAATGACAGGTAAGCACTGTGGTTTTCACAAAAGCTACTCAAGCATTGGTAAATAGTTTATTTGGTGGGGACTATTTTCAGTGGCGGATTAATCCAAGTTGCATGCTTTAGTGAGTATGTGTGGCAGCAGGACGGTGTATGTGGGAAAAGGAACATGTTACCTAATGCAACAACCAGTTACTTTCAAGCAGCGTATTAGTCCCAAACATGGGTGTTCTTTAGCTACTAGTGGCTTATTTTCCAGTGGCTTTTTGAGGAATCCATCACTGTCTTTCCAGCAGCTTTTAGCCCCCAAATGTGAATGTTTTTTGGGGATTTGTCCCTGTGTTTCTTGTGGCTTTTTTGCCACCAAACATTGGTGTTTTTTAGTGACCCATGGCTAATTTTCCAGCAGGTTTCTGCGGCTTTTTAGCCCTAAAATGTGGGTATTTTTAAGTGATCATTGCTGTTTTTCGACAGCTTTTTAGTCCCAAACATGGGTGGGTTTTTTTAGCGACTCGAGGCTGTTTTTCCAGAAGCTTTTTTGAGGGATCCATCACACTCAACAGCTTTTAGCCCCCATATGTGAGTGTGTTTTGGGGATCTGTCTCTGTGTTTCTTGCAGCTTTTTAGCCATCAAACATGGTGCTTTTTAGCGACCCGTGGCTTCGTTTCCAGCAGCTTTTTGAGGGATCCATCACTGTCTTTCCAGCGGCTTTTCAGCCCCCAAATGTGAATGTGTTTTGGGGATCTGTCCCTGTGTTTCTTGCGGCTTTTTTGCCACCAAACATTGGTGTTTTTTAGTGACCAGTGACTGTTTTTCCAGAAGCTTTTTGAGGGATCCATCATGATATTTCCAGCGGTTTTTAGTCCCAAACATGGGTGTTCTTTAGCGACCAGTGGCTGTTTTTCCAGGGGCTAACCTTGGTTTTTTTTTAGCAACCGATGACTTATTTTCCAGCAGATTTTTTAAGGAATCCATCACTGTTTTTCCAGCGGCTTTTTTCGCCCCCGAATGTGGATGTTTTTTAGCGACCAGTTGCTGTTCTTCCAGCATTTTTTTTTTGAGGAATCCATCACTGTTTCTTTCAGCAGCTTTTTAGCTCCCAAACATGGGTGTTCTTTAGCGACATGTGGCTGTTCATCCGGTGCCTTTGTGAGGCATCCGTCACTGTTTTTCCTTGCAGCTTTTTAGCCACCAAACGTTGGTGTGTTTTAGTGACCCATGGCTATTTCTTGCGGCTTTTCAAGTTCTTCATTCTCACCATATGTGCAAGAGTTACAGAAAAGCAGTCATAGGCAATGAACATCTTAGACCCTCAAGCTCCCTCCAACAATGCTCATTAAATATTTAAGTAAAATAGTCTAAAACATGCAATAGTGCAAGGTAAAATATAGGGCTAAAATAAACATAAATAAAGTAATATACATTTGTGTAGACAGTATTTGCAGATGGATAAATGTGAAAATGGAATGTGGTAAATATATATGCATTATGATTTAAACAGTTTAACAGTGAGTAAAGAATATATAGATAAAGTGACCTGTTGGCAGATACATCAATCACTGCTTTGGGTCTTTTGCTGGGATTTGTGGACAGTTATAAAAACATAGCACATCACCAGATTTCTTTTTAAACTTGTGGAAAAGGAAGGTGGATATTAGCAGCAGTCCAAAAGCAGATGTAGAGGAGGAGAGATTTTAGCCCTCAGAGGTAAGCTAAATTTAAGTGAGTAGACAGATACTGCAAAATGAATTGAGCCATCTGTCTTCTTTCCCGTCCACCCCACCCCCCTCTTTTTCTCCTTCTCTCCTCCTCATCGTTCTTCGTCAACCCTCTTCTTGCTCTGTCTTTCTGCCCTCTCACTCAGTCACATTCAGGTTGTGTCACGTCATCAATACGGCTGACAGAATATCTCTCTTTGCTTTCCTGCGAAAGCAGCTTCTAAAAACAAGTCAATGCTCAGGGGTCATTTGCTCAAGGAGTGTCATGTCTCTTTCTCCCTGACAGGTGTCTCATGTGCTAAATGTGGCCTATGGAGTCAATAACCTGCTCCCAGATCAGCTGGTTTATAAGACTCTGCAGATCCTGGACCTCCCAGACACCAACATCACTTCATATCTGGAGGAATGCAGCTCCTTTATAGATCAGGCACGAGCACAGGTACAAACACGTGAATGTAAAGTACGTTTGAGGTGCAGGTAGGCAGATTTAGTTTCCTCACAACAGAGCCATGCTAGCTGTTTACCCTGTTTCCAGTCTTAATGCTAAGCTAAGCTAAGCTAAGCTAAGCTAAGCTAAGCTAGCTTCATCTTTACATAACAGTGTCATAAATCTTATCCAACAGAAACAGCAAGGAAAGCAAATGAGGGTATTTTTTTTAAAAGTAAAGGCCTCTTTTAGTCTTTTGTTTTTTAGAAAGTATATTATTGGATTGATGTACCTGACACAATTCAATTCATCCGTCCATTTTCATGTGGATGGACCAATAAAGCGAGACCCTTGGCTTCCAGCTCATGTCTTTGTTCACCTCGACTGTCCGGCCCAAACTGCCGATCCATCTCACGCTCCATTTTCCCCTCAATCGTGAACAAGATCCCGAGATACTTTACGCAGCAACTCTCTCCGACATAACTCTGTTAGATAAGTTTTGATTTTGATTCTTTAAGGAAAGGTGCCCCGGGTCAAAACATAGTAATTTAATGCACTCTTCAATTTTGAGCTTCTGTACTATTTTGCCTCCATAAAATCCTTTCAGGCTAGTGGAAAGAAAAAGTCCAAAATACGTCCCCAGATGATCTCCGGATTACTTAGTGTATTCTGTATCATCCCGACATTAGAGTAATCAGCTGGGGCAGTTTCACGTTGTGCGATTACATGTCCATGAATAACCTGTTTGTAGGGGTTATCTCAGTTGTGATCTAGTGGAGTATAAAGTAACGTGAACTTGAAATAACCGAGAACAAGAAGCTTAAACTTCTACTTTAGTAAATGTACTGAGTCATCCTTTATCACTGACAGGTGCAGACACACACACACACACACACACTTTCATGGTTTTACCAGATAAAAAATGCATCAATCCTCTTTAAATATTTCTGTCTCCACTTTCTCTCAGGAGGCTCCCGTAGCCTAAAAATGCCGTCTTTTATATCTGCCGGGTAATTTAACGTGTCAGTGTGCACACACAGCTATTCTGCTACCTGGCTGCGATTCATTTACATACATCTACAGCAGCCAGTTATCTGTAACGCAGCACAAAGGCCAGGTGGGTGGTCAGAATACCTATTAAAGACCACGCTGGGGTCATTTAATGGAGAAAAGTCGACGCTTCCTCTGCTGCTACGTAGCTCTCCCTCAGTCATCTCACGTGCTGTATGTAATTCTTTTTAAGGGATTATTTCCAGGCTGAGCATTTCTTCCCGTGCGTGTGCGTGTGTGTGTGTGTGTGTGTGTGTGTGTGTGTCAGGAGATTGACCGTAAGCAGAACATAATGTGATGTGAGCACTGATATGAAAACACTCAACTCGAGCGCAATGAAATAACAGCAAAACAAGAAACTCTGACAAAACCAAATTAAGTCTCCATGTTCGCTGTGATGGATTATCTTGCTCAGGCAATTTTCGGTTTGTAGGAGTTTCCTGTTTTCCAAAGGAAGGAAAACGCGACCTGATATGTAACTATAGCGACTGCAGACACCAGCACAAATAATACAAAGGAGCGGAGAAACCCTTTTTGATTGATAGAAACTTATTAAAGACTGATGTCATTCTTCCGGCCTGGTATAGCCTCTCTGTGTTCTGTATGTTCTTCATTTGATTGTGTTTTACCCACAGGAGCCGCCTGATTGGGTCATTTTATGAAATGAAAGCACAGATAACAGTGACGACATGTCAATTACAGCAACAATAGCACCGCACGTGTGTGTGTAGCCGAGGCTAATTTAAATCTCCCGTCCCTCAGGGGGTATTAATTGACATGTAAAATCAAAAATGTGCTTACACCTTCTTGTTCTGCGCCATCTCAGCCAGAACAGAGACTTGATCCTGCGACGGGAAGCTCCACGTCGAGAAAAAAAAGGAAGAAAGAAAAGGAGACAAATGTGTCAATATGCTGAGCTTCAGTTCTGAGCCGTGGGCCTGCACGCATTGTCTAAAGATGTGGCTGGAATTTAAAAAATTCATTTCCAGCCAGGCACTCTAGGCAGTAAAATAATTACATCAACATTAATATTAATCATATCGCAAATTTTGACACACACACACACACACACACACACACACACAAACTGCAGATTTATTCCGTCTCAACTTGCTCTACATGCTCTCTGTCTAATGCTGCTTTCAGAGGCACTGGAAAGTCAGAAATTACAGATTTTTCAGGAGGAGAAACGCAGCGAAATGACTCGTCAAGCTGTGATTTTTTTCAATCTATCTGATGTCATGTCAACACGGTGAACAGCGCACTCATTTATTAGAACGTGTTTATCATTTTGAAATGACAAAAAAAAGATCATTTTCATTTTTTATGTGCTGATGTTTTCAGATAGCAGCCTCCGAAACTTCTGAAACAAAATTTATAGAGGTGGATGTTTGGTTATTTTTTAAATATCACTTTTTAAAGGCCCAGTGTGTAAGGCAGATTTATTTATTTATACGCATTAAACACACATTAAACACACATTAAACACATTAAACACACATTAAACACATTAAACACACATTAAACACACAAACACATTAAACACACATTAAACACACAAACACATTAAACACATATTAAACACATTAAACACATTAAACACACGTTAAACACACATTAAACACACATTAAACATGGCTTAATCGAGACTTGTCTTTATCTGGACACATTTTCCCCACAAATACAATATGCTAACGTTATTAGCACAAGCCTATGGCATTTTACATTGTATAAATAAGCCTAGCAGCTAGCAGAGATTTCCTCTGCTCATATTTCATCCAGGATTAATCACACACAGTGTGTGGAGGCTTTATTGTCTTCATGATTTATTGTTTCTTATCTGTGAAATTAAAGTAAATCAAAGCTTTGTTTCCACTGAGGGAAATGGTTTCAGCTCACAGAGACAGACAGGAGGTCTGCGTCACTGTGACGTGTGGTTACATTTCTGGGGAGGTGCATGTCAGGCTACGGTGTAGGTTATGGCGTTGATTTGATGCTTTAGAGGGATATATTGGCAGAAATAGAGTATAACATTCATAACTATGTTTTCTTCAGTGTATAATCATCTCAAACCGTTGTGTTTTTGTAACATTGTTTCTACACTGGCTCTGGATAGGGCTATTTGCGTTTTCGCACAAGAGAGGTTTCAGTTGGATGCAAACTGCAACCTCGCCGCTAGATGCCTCTAATTCCACCAACATTAGATCCTCCAGCATGACCTGGGGCAGTCTGCTGCCGAGTGTGAAGCCGTCACGATGAAAGTCAGCACCTCCAAGTCTGAGGTCATAGTTCTCTGCTGGAGAACGGTGGATTGTTCCCTCTGGGTTGGGAGAGAGTTACTGCCTCAAGAGAAGGAGGTCAAGTATCTCAGGGTCTTGTTCACAAGTGAGGGTAGAATGGAGTGTGAGGTGGATCCACAGCGTGGTGTAGCATCAGCATTGATGCAGGCGCTGTACCAGACTGAGCTGAGCTGGGTAGTGACCGAAAAAAAGATTGCGGGTACAAGCGACTGAACTGAGCTTCCTCAGTAGGTTGGCTGGGCTCAGCCTTAGAGAGAGGGTGAGGAGCTCAGATATCCGGAGAGAGCTTGGAGTAGAGCCAAGGTTTTCCGGGCACGTCCCACTGGTAGGAGGCCCCGGGGCAGACCCAGAACACACTGGAGAGATTATATATCTCATCTGGCCTTGAAATGCCTCGGGGTCCCCCAGAAGAAGCTGGAAAACATTGCTGGGGAGAGGGACGTCTGGAGTACTTTGCTCAACCTGCTGCCCCCTGTGACCTGGCCTCAGATAAACAGATGGATGGAAATCAAATTCCAATAGTGTAATTAGGATGGCAGCAGATATCGGAGATGGATACGTCTAAAGCTCAGCGGCAAATAAAACCGTACTACTGGGTGAAAGTAGAAAAATGTGTTTGTGTAATTAAATACAGAAACACCTGTGTGGTAAATGGATAAACCTGTGAATTAGCTGCTATGTTACATTCATTACTAATCATATTGTTATATTGCAACACTGTGTTTTTCCTAACGTGATCACCTGAACATGTGCAGACTGTAATTACTTTTCTGTGTCACTTTCACTTTCTGTGTCCACAGGAAGGTGTGGTGCTGGTCCACTGTAACGCGGGGGTATCGCGCTCCTCCTCCATCGCCATTGGCTACCTGATGTTGAGGGAGGAGCTGTCGTTTGATGACGCGTACGGCCAGGTGAAGCTGGCGAGGCCCTCCATTCGCCCCAACCCCGGCTTCTACCAGCAACTACAGAGCTACAAACCTTAAAGCTGCATCAACTATTTCTTCTGGTCCACTTGGAAAACACACACATCACATATCATCACCCTTTACGTTACTGAAGTCAACCTGTTAGCAAACAGTCGCTTATTTACACGTGCAAGCTCTATAGTCACAATAGCAATAGTCACTCTCCTTCGAGCTCTGTTTTGGTCTCCACCAGCTCCTGAGGGAAATATCTGGCTCTTTATCTGCGAGATGTTCCACTGTGTTTGGCTAACTGTGTCTGTCTGCTTAGCAGGATGTGTTCAGTGGCTTTTTAGAGTAAGTATCATAAACGAGGGAACAGGGCGAAGTTACAACCTGTTTTCAAAGTCGTCACATACCGCCGCTTTAGGGGGAGTGGTCAGTTATTTTGACATCAGCACAAAAAGGCATCCTTTCACGGTGGTATGATACATCACCGGGCAGCATGAGTGTATCACGCCACTACGTTATAATGCCGCGTGTCAAAAAATGTAAATGCACAACCCCACATTGTGGCTAGATGCACGTCAGCGCTCCTGGACTCGCTGCCCCACGCCACTTGACGCCACTGTCCTATTTCCAGCCTCACTGGCCCCAAAATTAAATGCATTTTTCCCTCACTTGTACCCTGCTTGTACACACCAGCTCCCACAGCAGCTCCTTTTCTCTGCTCCTCTGGCAGCTCGACTCCTCACTACTGATGTATAAAGAGAACTCAGTATCTGTTGCTGTGTCTCGTGTGAGACAAAGAATATATGAGATGAGACTCCTTGTTGAGGTTGAGAAATATCCCGAGCTAAACGACCCACAATGCCGATATTATAAAGACAGTGGCCCAAAAGATAATCCCTGGTGAGTCACAGCTCTTCAGGTGAGACATCAAGTTTAATTAGCAGCTGTCCACACATGATTTTAAGCTTACGCAGAGGTGGAGAACGTGAAAGTAGTAATACATTTGTGTGGTCGTCTGTTGACAGTCTGTTGTCAGTTCATGCGCGGGGAGCTTGAAAGTCCCTACAGGGTGATAAGGAAGGGCAGTGGATGAGTCGAACACACACCGGACTTTCAGCCAGGAGCCTGCTGTTTGCTTCCTGTGTGAATGTTGAGCCGAACCATGATGTTTTTTTTCCAAACCTAACAACGTGTTTCTGTTGCACAAGGAAATAAACATAAATACGACTCTGTACAACATCAGTACGGTGATGCGGTGACCTCATCTCATACCCTTACTCAGCGTATGGAGCTGCTCATTTCACATAATTTCTATACATGTGATAGATGTGTTGTTTGTGTGTGCCATATGTACGTTCATCCCCAGTGTGCATGCATGTGCTGAGCGGGCCCTTTATAACCATCTGTGATCTTTTGTCTAAAAATACAGCCAGTGAGTGAAACACTGCGTCTGCCTCTCGCTGCACAGACAGCTTTGTTAACTGATTTTCTATTAGATCAGCTCTCACTTTCTTTGCAGCATGGATTGTTTTCTAATTAAAGATGTACCACTTTTTTCCGGAGGTGCAACTTGATTTCTTTCTCAACTACACAAGCAGGTACGCCGTCAATTATAATGATTGCCCTCACTGCTGCATTGTCTCTATCAATTTCACAACTTTGCAAAGTTGATGGGCTAACCTCGCTCCCTTGAAATAATTAGCTTGTAATTAGCTTGTTAGATAATGAGGGAGAATCCAGTTGGCTCACATGCTAATCAACAAACACCGCTGGGACGAGCTCCTAACGCTGCACACTCACAGCACACAGAGGTATCATATCCTAATCTGCACTGTTTAAATGGAAATCAAGTCTATAGGGCAGATGTGTGTGTTTGCTGTTCAACCAGCTGCAAAAATTTACTGATCATTATTGTACTCGTTAATGTCCTGTGTGGCGGCGTTAACGGTCCAATCCATACAGGAGGAGATGTTCTGCACACTTAGCTGCATCCTGACCTAAATACATTAGTTTATAAGACAGGAAATACACACTGTAGTTGAACGCTGTGTTCTGAAATGTTACAGTGAAATAAAATAAGCATCAAGTGTGCGCCCCAAAGCACAAAATGACCATAATTTAACTGCAGTTATGAATATTAATGGTGACTGTGATTACTTCACCAGCTGCTCACATTTGTCTGGTTTTAACAGTCAGTTTTCAGACTGAACCTTTGAATTCAAATGAAGGGACAGCTGGCCAGTTGGCCCCGCCCCTTTGGTCGAGACTGATACTGGAGCCACAGATTTGAGCCATATAATGACGGTAACAGCCGATTAAGACCAAATTAACCTGTCAGCATTATTAAAAGGTCTAAATGAGCATTCATCAATATGTTTTACCACAAGGTGGCGACTCTGCAGTGGGCTATTACAACACAGTGTCACTCCGAAGTCGTCGAAAACCAGCGCTTGGTCAGTGACTTCTGACGTTAGATGTGGACGAAAAAAGCCGTGTTCACTTCCTGTAAGACTGTAAAGCCAAACCCTGTTCTTTTCTCCTAAACCCAACCACGTGCTTTTGCTGTTGAATAAAAACATGACAATTAGCAGTGTTGTACCGATGTAGTGCTTTTATTTTGAAAGAGACTGTATGCAAACTGTACATTTCCTGTGAAAACAGAAGTGTATTTTGAAAACAGACAATGCATGTAACAGGCTGAAGTTGACACGGCGTCCCAGAACGTCAACAACCAACACACCCAGGGTACCTTGGACGCCATATGTGGACGTGGAAAGTCCATGACCAAACGTGGACATGTGACGAGGTCACAGTGAGGATGTGTTGGCTAGTAATGATTACTTGGTTCTTTAACTTTGCAGCATTGGCGGTGAAAGCAAACAAATCTGTTCAGGCACTACAACACAATTTCCTCCGAGACGTTTCCTGATTTGGATTTTGAATCCATGACTGAACTAGCGAGGGAGACTCAAGACTCGTCACTGCTTCTGAGGTTCTGCCAGATTTAGAGGAAAAGTCACCAGACCCTAGAGATATGATACAAGTTGAACAACTTTATTTCAGGGTGCTTGAAAAGTAGGCGCTTGGGAACACGTGTGCTGCAACAGTGTAGCTCTGGCATTTAAACACACCTGCTGCGTGTCTACATTGAAAACAATGAATTTGAGGGCGCATAATACACGGCATGTGTATTGCCCTTTACTGCCCCAAGCAAAAGAGTTCAGGTATTGTGGGGGTCTTGTGAAATGGAGCATGACATGGACAAGCAGCTTGGTGTGGCACCAGTGGTGAAAAAAAAAAAAATTGTGACCGACTGGGGCAACAGATGCTCACCAAGTCCAACTGACAGCCGACTGACAGCTTGGTGTGTCAGGGCCTCAAGTTTACCAAGGTCCAGCCTGGTCTCACGCCCAGGGCGCCAAAGTTCACCACTTTAGCACCACAACTATGAGACCAGGTGCACCCTTTAGCATCTCTATGAGAGACACCAGGCTTTTAACGTCTATGTAAACCCATCCTGATCCATATTAGTCATTTAGAGCAACTAACGTAGGATAAAGAGCACAAGAGTCTGCTTAGGATGGGTGTGTTCAACAAGCACAGGACTGTGACCCAGGAGATCATATCCCAGTGCTTCGGCAGTCACACTTCTCGCACTAAAACTGGGGGATTCTAATAAAATTCAAAGTGGTCCAGTTACTACAAATTCCTCCCAGCAAAGATCCGAACCTCAAAATGTCTAAGTGCATCCAACAGCGTTTATGTCTATCATTTTAACATGGAAAACATAGTCGTCTGTGGCATAAATGAGTCCTGTAGCTAGCACAGTGAACATGAGGGCCACGCTGCAAGTAAAAGAAAACAGGACATTTCTTCTAAGAAAATGCAAACAGAGCTTTCTTCCCTTCCTCCCTTCCTTCCTTCCTAACACAATGAGCACAACAATGCAAACCCCAGGATCATGATGACACTACGATGATCAGTAGGCGATGTAGTGTTTAGAATTCCTCGTCAGTGGATTTGGGACGCGGCTCGTTAGCTGCTAAACAAGAAACAGCTTTACAAGCGTGATTGTCACTGTCCCAGTATTTAGCTCGACTCTTCAAAAGACACATTTGTGCTGGGTGATCATCAGAGAGCGACTTGTCCCCTTTTTGAAAACACAGTTTTGCATTTTGTGTCAGTTGCAGGCTGCCTTCGCTCGGGGGGGAAGCGGAGGGGTGGAGGTTGGTCCTGTGCCAGAGACGTGGAGGAGGAGATACGTTCTGCCAAATTGGTTGCAATTCCTCCCAGTCCCATAAAGGTCATAGATTATTTAACACGCCTTTAAAGCCACGCAGCAGGTCAGCGCCACTGTTCATTTCTAAATATTTAGGCCTTCGTTTCCCCGTTAAAATGTACACTGCTGTCTGTTAAATACACAGCTCGGCTCGTTACTGTCCTGAGCTGGAAAACAGGCAAATAAAATATTGAACCAGTGTGTGAGTCACGGCGCCGGCGCCAATATGCAGTCTGTGACAGCACTTGAGTGTAGGGGAGTTTGGCCTTTTCTTTGGTGCTGTTCAATGGGGTATCACTGAAGAGTATCTGCTATGAAGCCAACTGGGTTTCCCCTGACATTTTTGTGACATTTTACCGTCTGGATGTGTCGACCCACAGTATGGCACAAGCTGTCCCATCTGCAGGGTCTCCTGGGGTCCAACCACCATCTCAGTCTGTGCAGGCCTCAGAGTGAGAATACTAACAGGCACAGAGGAGGCGGGGGACGTACAGGATGTGGAATCATTCCCCCCACAGCAGTGCGGTCTTATCGGCCTGTTGGCTTCCATTAGATCTGATGAGCTGCAGACGAGAACAATAAAGAATCTGGTCCTTGTTTTTAAAAACAAATCTAATCACAAACTGAGCTGAAATAAAAGAAATGATAAAAATCAGCACAGATAAATGGATTTTTTTTCTCCTGCACAGTTTGTTGTGAGCATTTCTTTACATGATGAACCTCTCACGTGTTACATGACCCACATGTGTTCATGGGTTCATCTGCATTTATAAAGTTCACATTATCACATGTTCATATATAGGTTGTGTTTCTGTATGAATGTGTGTTTTTTTCTATCTATCTATCTATCTATCTATCTATCTATCTATCTATCTATCTATCACTCCTCCATCCATCCCCTCATCCATCCATCCATCCATCCATCCATCCACTCACCATCCATCCATCCATCTCTTTGTTCATTCACCCATCAATCCTCCATCCATCCCCTCATCCATCCATCCATCCGTCCATCCATCCATCCATCTATCTCTTCATCCATCCACCCACCATCCATCCATCCATCCATCCATCTCTTTGTTCATTCACCCATCAATCCTCCATCCATCCCCTCATCCATCCATCCATCCATCCGTCCGTCCGTCCATCCATCCATCCATCCATCTATCTCTTCATCCATCCATCCATCCATCCATCCATCTCTTTGTTCATTCACCCATCAATCCTCCATCCATCCCCTCATCCATCCATCCATCCGTCCATCCATCCATCCATCTATCTCTTCATCCCCTCATCCATCCATCCATCCATCCATCCATCCATCCATCTCTTTGTTCATTCACCCATCAATCCTCCATCCATCCCCTCATCCATCCATCCGTCCGTCCGTCCATCCATCCATCCATCCATCCATCCATCCATCCATCCATCCATCCATCTATCTCTTCATCCATCCACCCACCATCCATCCACTAACCCATGGCTCCCTCCATCCATCATTCATCCCTCCATCCATATATTGTTTCATCAGTCCACCCACCCATCTCTTCATCCATCATAAATCCAGCACTCCATCCCTTCCCTCCATCTATCCCTTCATTACTCCATTCATCCATCCATCTATCTGTCCGTCTGTCCATCCCTCCACCCATTATCATCCTCCCTCCATTTGTCCACCCGGCCATCCATCTATTTCTCTGTTTACCCATCCATCCATCCAACCATCCATCATCCATCCATCCATCTCTTCACACCCTCATCCATCCATCCATCCATCCATCCATCCATCCATCCATCTCTTTGTTCATTCACCCATCAATCCTCCATCCATCCCCTCATCCATCCAACCATCCATCATCCATCCATCCATATTTATACAGTTAAAATGTTCTTTAAAAAATGTAAAATTAATTTTGTAAACATCAAAACTTTGAAGCAGAAATTTCACATTTATATTTTCTTTCTTCTTTCATCAGTCTTCATTTACAGACGGTGACAAATCCAGGAAATCATTCATAAACGAGAGGAGACACAAAAATAAAGAAGCTTAAAACAAATTAAGAAATATATTCTGAAGGTAAGCTGTTCATCCATCCATCCCTTCATCATCCCTTCATCATCCATCCATCCCTTTATCATCCATCCATCCCTTCCTCATCCATCCATTCCTTCATCATCCCTTCATCCAACATGAGCACATCCACCCACCAACAAACTGCAGTTACACATCTTTACTCTGCTTTTGTTTGTCTTCTTCCTCATGAACGTGGAGACAGTGAACAACCTCAGTGTGAATGATGTCACTGTGTTTCCCTGTGAGTGTGAAGTATCAGCCTATTAAATAAACCAGGCATTTATTTAACACACTATATTATTATCATATCATACATCTTTCTATGATTGTATTCAGCCCTGAACAGGAGTTAAAATCTATCTGCGACCCCGATTATGTCACAGCACTGACAGAGATGATGTCAAATACACACACAGAACATAAAGAATGGAAACACAAGTGTACATTTCTATTTTCTCCTCAGTATAACTTTCTGTGTGTTTTATTTATGTGAATAAAAGCGAGCTGATGCATGGTATGTACAGTATAAAGCCATGCATAAGGCAGCGGCAGAGCTGACCGGGGAGTATACAGTTAGATTTGTATTTGTGTAAAATTAATCTAGTGGAGCCGATGGGAGGGTTTTAAGCTTATTGCAGCATTGGATCATGGGACCCAAAGTAGAAGGAAATTTATCAGATAAGCCTCTTACTGTGTACTTTATTTTCTCCGAGCTCAACAACAACAATATTCGGTCACTAAACCAGAGACAGGCTCTGGGGGGTCTTGACAATTTCCTGTCGAGGAAAATCCTCCTACGAGCCGGCGCCGATGCAAATGTAGTAATTCAGAGTTATTCAGTGAAACACAAGGAAGGATTTGTTTTGTTTCTTACTGAATGAAATCTAATGCCTGGTTCACACTGTATGACTTTGATGGAGGTTAGTGGAACACCAGAAAATAAGCAGCAGCAGGCTTTAGTCCTACAGTGGATGCAGACGGAGGTTTGAGGATGGAGGACCGGTGATCTGATAATGAGGATCAGAATAATGTTCTGCTGAGGCACCGCGGCTCAGTGCTGGATTATAAATTAACAGTAGAATAAGTACAATGAAGGTAAAGTTAATGGTGGTGCTCTTTAACAGGAGCTGTGTTTGTGCAGTGGAGCGTCGCAGGTTGTCCTTTCCTGCAAAAGGTCGTTAGGTGCACTTTTACTTAACGAGGTCCAGCTGGGAGGAGCCAGCACCAGGAGGCACACGCTCATTTACATTTTTTTGCAGGTTGTAACGATCTGCACAACAGAACACACTGCTGCCTCGTTTCAACCACGAATCGTCTCTGTCATGTAAAAGTGAGTAAACACGCAGCACATTATCACACTGTGTGTATGGACTGGGTCATTAGTCATGTGCACATGAGGACTAATATGCTGACTCATTCAATTACTGGGTGTGATCACACATCATAACAATGTGAGTAATTAAAGTGCAGCATTAAATGAGGGCTGCTCCCTACGAGTCACCCAAACGCCATCTGAACACCTTGTTGTGTGTTCCTCACAGTCCATCAGTGGACCAACAGTCCTCATCAGGGTCCATCAGTGGACTAGTCTCCTGCATGATTCTGATATGAATGTAATGATTAAATGATATATTTTGGTGGTTTGAGTTGAAGGTGTGAGAAAGAATAGTATCAGTAACATTGTTAACACTGTGCTACATTACAGAGAAATACAAACCGTACTAATGAACCTTCATTAATATAGGCCTATATTTTATCTCCAAAGTGCACG
>NC_065524.1:40046192-40047823 GCF_006386435.1 Epinephelus moara | reverse complement strand
TGAGGAGAGGCATCTCTGTGCAAAGTTTCATGTCTCTACCACATACGGGGCATGAGATATGCCCATTCAAAGTTTGACATTTCAATGGGTTGCTATAGCGCCCCCCTTTGGCCAATTGATGTAATATTGCATCATTCGCATCCTCCCATGACCCTCTACCACTGTGCCAAATTTCACATGGATTGACCAAGTCAGTGAGGAGAAAAACGTGGAACAGACACACAGAGTTTGTCATTATATAGTGAGAGGATTCGGTGCAGGAGGCTCTTAGTTTTAGTTAAAGTGATCGAAGTGGGGAATTTAAAAATAGAGTCCTTCATGCCTGAAAACACACCATTAACATTTAAGTGTTTTACATTTGAGTCCACAGAACTTTGCAGCGATGGAAAGTTTAATCCAGTTTTACTGGAATTAAATTAGGATTGTTCTGATTCATACAGAGAGCTCAGAATCAACATTTCCAGCAGAGAAATATTGGGACTGAACAGGATTACACACAGGCAGGAGCTATAAGAGGAAGAGGAATATTTGATGTGGACGGAGCTGAAGAGGATGGCAGAAGGAAACCTGCTTTACTGGGAGGAAGTTGTGTTTAATTTTTGTCTTTTTCTTCCTTAGCGGACAAAAAACTTTGGTGCACTATTGAAAGGATTAACTGGAGGAAATAAATACATAAAGTAAAGTAGAATAACTGCCCATCGATTGACACTTGGATAGTCAAAGATTACTGCGATGTGTTCTCTCGATTGAGGTGTAATTTCTCACAGTTTAAAGAACGATTTGAGCTTTTGAGCTGAAAACTGTTGACTGTATGTTCAGTGTGTAGCTGCTTCAAGCTGCTACGTCACCTGAGACAAACACAGTTTATGATCTAACAGCTCTGCAGTGATGTATTTGCAGCAGAGTTATAATTTGGTTTCAGTGGATCAGGTGTGTGGGGCTTAATGAGCTTTTAACCAGGCAGTAATGTACTGTAGATCAGAGCTGACCTGACAACACAGAGACGAGCTCCTCTGCTTGGTCTCATTTTGATGAAGTGTAGTCAGCTGAGTAGATTAACTTGACCATGGACTGAACTCCTCTAGCTGTCCGTCCTGATGGAGTCTGATGTAGATTTATGTGCAGTGACGTTGGAAAGAAAATTAGCAACATAAGCAGTAAGAAACCCTTTTGTTTGTCTATAAAAACACCTGAACACTGGCTTGAACTGTGTTGTTGATCTTAATAAAATGTCTGAAAGTAACCTAAAGCCTTGTGGGCATTATATACTTGCTAGCTGCTAGGTGTCTCACCTGGCTGCTGTAGCTCCGCCTCTTTTTCCTTCCATGCTTTGTCCTTCTTTATGCGATCATGGTCAGAGGCAAGGCTTCACAAGGTTTTCCTCTTTGCTGGAATCACACACATTTCTTTTAGTGTGTTTTGTCTCCATGGTGAGCTGCTATCTGTCTGTACTATACTTTCAGTCCAGCACCTCTGGAACCAGCAGTAAGCCTTCAGACATGGTACCTAGACCCTCGGTCTGTTCAGACAGTCCTCTTAAATGTGGGCGGGGTTGTTGTCACTCACTGCTCCGTCCAGCACTCGCTGTATTTCCTCATCAGCGGTGACACAGATGGAAGTCTGCACCTGGT
>NC_065524.1:40024531-40046041 GCF_006386435.1 Epinephelus moara | reverse complement strand
ATGAACAGAGGTTACATAAAACCAGAGTGAGCGTCCTCTACTGACCAATCAGACTGCAGGGTTTCTAGCTCCACCTTTTAGTACCAGATCTGTGTGCTAGGTACCCCAACAGAGGGGGGACCAAACATGGGGACGCTAAGGAACGCTTCTGTTGGGACCATCCACAACTTTTACTGTGGAAACAGAAAAAACAAGTGAACTGTGCTGGACTGCTCGGTGGAAACGGGGCTTTAGTGCCCTTGAGCAAGACACCAAGTCACCACCAGCTCCGAGTTTTTCACAGACATGATGAGTGGACTTAAAGAAGAGCTCCTGCTGTTTTCACTGTTTCTCCACCTTCATCCTCACTCCGTCCTCTCTGCATGTCTCCTGCTCACCAGTAGGTGGAGCTTGTCTCCTTTAGCTTGAGAGAAATAGAGAAGGAGGGAGAGAGGGAGATGATTAAAGAGAGAAGAAAGACAGCAAGAGGAGAGATGGAGGGAGGGAGGGAGGGAGAGGGAGATGGAGAGAGGGAGGGAGGAGAGAGCAAGCGTCAGCACTCCATGCGTTAAAAGGGCAGATGGTAACCGCGGGTAACTGAGGAGCAAACCACTCTGCCGGCCACAGAGCAAGAGATCAGCAGAGAGAAAGAGGGAGAGGTAGAGGAGGAGGGAGGAGAGCGAACACATGCAGCGCAGCAGAGGAGAGGAGAGGAGCATCTGAGAGGAAGCTGCACGCCTGCTCTGACACAGAGGAAGACAGAGGGAGGAGAGTACTTCTTCTCCACACTAACAAGGAGGCAGACGAGGAGAGAAACAAAGACAAGAGACAGGAGATGGGGAGATAGTGAGAGGGAGGAAAACAAAAGTATCCCTCCCCTCCACTTAGAGAGACACAGAGACAAAGAGGGAGGGGAAACCAAAGAGAGATTGTGAAGTGAGGAGAGGAGAGGGAGGCAGCGGACGGGAGATAGTTAGAGGAACTGCAAGACTGATCAATGAGAGGCTGAGGTTTCGGGGAAGAAATTTCGACTCAGCAAGAAAGAGACGGGGAGGGAGAGAGAGAGAGAGAGAGAGGGGGAGTCAATGACAGGGAAAGATTGATGAATGAAAGATAGGAGCAAAACATCTGGAAGACTGAGAGAGGGAAATATTTAACAGGCAGACGTAGAGGGAACATTTTTTAGAGGAAAAAAAAGAATAAAAAAACATTTAGACAACGACAAGATAAGAGAGTGAAGAAGAAGAGAGGAGCGCAGGGTGAAATATTTAACAAGAGACAGAAGCTGAGGGGAAGATGAGCCGAGTCAAAGAGTCACCGGCAAAAACTTAGAGAAGAGAGGGAATAAATCAGAGCAGCGGGGGGAGAAACTCCTCCTTTCTCTCCTCTTGTTTCCTCCGTCCCTCCTCCACTTTATAACACAGAGGAGGAGAGCTGAGATGAGGAGAGCGGCAGAGAGTTGAAGGAGATAGAGAAGCAAAGTCCAGATAGATGCTCAGATAGAGACTCAAGCATATGAATCAAATCCAATGGCGTGCTACTACATTGTGATCAGTTCCACCCACCTGCGTGACGGACAGCTGAGGAGCATCAAGGGGGTGTTCAGAGGACCAATAGGAACCAACGGGCAGAGAAGCACGGTAAGGCCTCGTGTCCGATCTTTACTGGGCTGTGAAAGAGACAGAAAAGCCAGATTGAAGTGCTTTTATTTTGAAAAGTTTGAGTGCGTTTGGGACTCAAATCTGAGTCGGATCTTTGAACTCGAGGCTTTTTCTGATTCGACGTGAATCCAGTTTGATGCCGAGCGCGTGTTTGCTCCTGTGACTGTTGTTTTTATTGAATTTTCTGCATCAAAGAAAAAAGCCAGAAAGTCATTACCTCTAAATCAGCATGAGTCAAACCACTCCCCCTCAGTTGATTGTCAGGTCCTTAATCATTGTGTTTGCTGAGTTAATTAATTGCCACTTCCATTAGGGTTAATTGACTTGGTATTGGAGGCTGGAAGATGCATGCAGATGGGGGTGGGGAAGCTGGAGAGGGTCCCCGTCTTACGTTAAGAGCTCCTCCGGCTCCGTGTCTGCCCTTAAACATGTTCCTGTTCTCTACCTTTTAAGTGTTCGATGTTTGAGGTCAGTGAGAAGTCAGGAGGGTTTTTTACATTTACATTTCTCCTCAGTTTGACACGACACGTCTGCTGTTCTGCACCAGGAGTCAAACACATGCAGGAGCCACATGTTCGCATGTTGTATGCACATTTATTTGAAGCTAATCTTCTAATGAGCTGCTAAAAATACCAAGAATGTTTAATGTCACACCGTATGATGAGGATACATTTTATTGTGGTAAAAATACAACGTGGTGACAAATGAAGAAACTGAAATCTGAATGAAGATGAGTTGAGAGAGATAACTTGTGGTGTGCAGTCCCGGAGCTGTGTGGGAAGGTTTGGAGCCGGCCAGATGAGTCACAGGCTTCTTTACTTTTCTTTTTTTCTCTGTTCTCTCATAATCTAAACTCCAACTAAACCTTGTACTTCATTCCCCCTCGTTCCCACTGAACGTTACAGGCAAACATAATTACAGCGAGTCCTTGTAGAGACGCACCAAAAAATTCCTACAGGCTTCAAAGAGAGACATCAGATGAGACGTCAAGAGGTTGTGTAAGGGCAGCGCTACAGTAAGCTCATTACACGTTAAACACCATCAACTGCTTTTACAGAAGAAATGACATCATGATTAATCAGAATGAACCAAATATTTAAATTCAAACCGTCAGGGTCATGTTTGATGATTAAGGATAAATCAGGTGTGATCATTTCCACAGAGGCTGAACAGTATCTCGTCTTTGTTCTCCTTCAGTGCGGCCGCTTCGCCTCGCGCTACATCGCCGTCAGATCATATTTCACTTTTACTTATGTCAATACTTTTAATAAGGGCCATAAATCACAAATTATGATGGCATGTCACGGTGAAATGACGGGGCTATAGGTCTGTGAGAGGGACCGGCCCGCAGTAAAATCAACAATGGATCTGACTTAGCCTGCAATTAACTGGGAGCACACAATAGAGCCTGCAGCAGCTCTCAAGCCCTCTGCAGCCCTGTCTTGTTTTATTCTGTTTTTAATTAAAATAGCAATAATAAAGCCATGATATAATGCTGGAATAATGCTGGTATTTATGGGGAAAATCACAAATCTGGATTACCACACAACTGCAGTGAGTGTTTTTAAGCTTTTGGCACATTGCAGCTTTTCACGAGCCCGATGATGCACTGAGAGAGACTCATCGGTGTTAATAAAAGATCCCGGATCATATTTTTATGGACGTGGAGCGTGCGGTCACTTCCACAAACATTTGGAGTTTATTTGTCCCAAACGTAGACTCCAGTTTAAACTACACTACACTGACACATATGAGCATAATCACCAGCAACATAAGACGCTCCGGAGGACGATTAAAGAAGCATCGTGTTGATCTTTTGGGTTTCCGGAGAGTTCTTACGACCTCTGCAATATCTTTTGTCCTCCATTACAAACCACTGCTACAAAAAAATCAGAAGTGTTTCCTGATCTGACACTGATGTGATCGGGGTTTGAGGTTTAGACGCAGAAATGACATGGCTGTGTTAAGGGTCCAGGGTACAAAGGGTGCAGATGAGCCCGGCCCATGAAAAGGTCGATGGTTGACCTTTGAATTGGATCAAGTACAACAGTTTACTCACTGACTTAAATCACTGAGAATAAAAGTTATATGTATTTACATGATAAATAATTGTACTTTTATCATTACCACACATTTCAATGTGCCATCTGATGCTGCTGCCCCCCCCGCAAGTATTGTGAAATGGTTCGGTCCATCTATTGGTACCAACCATGTGATGCTATCTTGTCAGAGAGGGTGCCAAATAATGCTCCAAAGTGACGCTAAATTTTGGCGAGGGAAAAAAGGAACGCTGCCATTTTTCAAAATTATTTCTGCCTGCTCAGACTCCCTCACAGTCTTGCAATTACATAAATTAATATAAGTGTATAAGTGTGTATAATAAGTGGAAAACTGAGAGCTGACAGCCATAAAGTCTTTATACTATTAGTATTAGTATCCTTTCAATCATGATTTGATCTTATGATGTAATAATTCTTTGCAGTAATTTGTTGTTGATTTTACTTTTCTCTAATCATTTAGTTGAGGGCATTTTCTTTCTGCCAAAAAAAAACAACACAGAAAAAACACATGGATATATAAAAATAAAGAATACACTAAGTGTTGTCCCCCTGCCCATATTTCCTAACGGCTGGCCTGTAAGCAAAGATCATGGTTTAGATTCAAATGACGACATCATTAGGGTAAGGGTACCTTTGTACCATGGTTATATTAATAACCACTTGGTTAAAGTTAGGGAACGATGGGGCGTCAGTAGAGCAGTGGATAGTGCCGGCGCCCCATGTATAGAGGTGATGTCTCGCTGCAGCAGTCGCAAAGTTCGACTCCGGCTGGCAACCCTTTGCTGAATGTCCCCCCCCCCCACACACTCTCTCTCTCCCCCATTTCACACACTAGCCATGTTTCCATCAGCTTGTTTAGATGCGCATCTAGAAGTATCGCATCGGAAAATTATGATGGAAACGCCAAAATTCGAATTAAAATCCCCTGATTCACACAAACTAAAATACGCTCGCTTTAGCCGGGTTTTGGTTGATTCGAAAAAATGTTGATTCGCAAAACGGGGGATGGAAACAGTTATGTTCGAATTAAGTCTGACGTAGCGCACCTCTCTCCATGGTGATATCCACACTCCGGGTCGGGAAGGCGGTAATGCATTTACAAGCTGGTTGCCAACCGCCAGAAAACGTAGAAGAAGAAGAATGTGAGACTTGTTTTGTTTCTGGTTCTGTGGAAAACGCGAGTTCTTAGTTTTCACCAAAGTCCGTACATTTAATGGAAACACAGAGGATTTGTAT
Organism: Epinephelus moara; assembly: GCF_006386435.1. Taxonomy (NCBI): domain Eukaryota; kingdom Metazoa; phylum Chordata; class Actinopteri; order Perciformes; family Serranidae; genus Epinephelus; species Epinephelus moara. The sequence continues at coordinate 40,041,105 of NC_065524.1, read as the reverse complement.
TTCTTTTAATGCACATTTCCCAATGATTCAAATCACTTTTGGATGGAAACATAGCTAGTGTCTGTCCATTAAAGGGAAAAAAGGCCCAAAAAAATAATCTTCAAAAAAACATAAATAAATAAAAAAAAGTTAGGGAAGGATTGTGGTCGTGGTAAAAAGAAACCAACGTCTTTGGCAGCAAAGCAGCAAAGTCTGTAATGTTTAACAGCAATGTGATCACTGTTTTCAGTAACGAGTAGTGTATCAGTTGAAAATTGAAAAATTTGAGGGATCTGCTTGTTTGCTGGATGGACAGTTGGTCTCCTTGTGTCCAGCACACATACGCAAACAGGGCTTGTTAGCTTGGCTGACTGGACGTGGAGGAAAGCAGTTAGCTTAGCTTAGCTTAGCTTAGCTTAGCTTCGCTTAGCTAGTGACTCCCAGTGAGTCAAAGGTTGTGTTCTTTGTTAGGTGGCTTGCTAACGTTAGCCACCGGTACACCTGCACTTTGGTATCAGTTTGGTTTTGTGTAGACTTTTAAGGTGTGGGAGCCTCTTTGTTTCTGAGGCTAACGTTAAACTAGCTCCTGATGGTCGATGAAAATGTCTTGTTTTGTATTTCTACACGTGAAATAATGAAAAGCTTTGGAGTTGGTTTAAAGGCTGTTTTGACGTAGCTGGACTGCTGTTGAGTACTTAGTAATGCAGTTACTTACAGTTACTGCACAATACGATACGATATGATAAGTTTTGCTACACAACCCCTATAAAGCAACATCACTTAAACAATCACGGTTGTAACGGTACACAAAAGTCATGGTGTGGTTTACACCACGGTTTAAAAGTCACAAAAAAATTAATAAATAATACAAAATCAAATCATAAGGATCCATGAGTTGTGATTTATCTTGAACAGACAGTAGTGCAAGTATCAGATTAAATCCTCCTGCTGCGGACTGAGGGACATTCCAACCACTTTATGTTCACTTCGGTAAACTATATCCATTATAAAAATAAGAAACATTTTTGTATCATACTGTACAAACACTAAACAAACACTTTCCCAAAAGGCAACAGGACACAACAGGCAACAAAACTGAAAAGCATCTCCTCTGCTGTGACACTAAAAATACCAAAACACACAGAATAATAAAAAATAAAACTTAGTTAGGACGATTAGTTCCATCTTTGCTATATTTAAACATTTAAAGTAAAAATGAATCATCTCAGTGATCGGCACATCTGGGTGATGCCGTCAAATGTTAAATGTTAGCATGTTGGATTTGTGAATGGAAACTGTCAACTGTCTCTCCGTTTGTTGTTTTTGTTGCAAAAAAAAAAAAAAAAAAGATATGTTGATAAAATGTCTGAAAAATATTATTAAATTGTCCGGAAAAATGTTTTTAAAAAATGTCCAAAAAATGTTAATAAATGTCTGAAAAATATAATTAAATTGTGCAAAAAATGTTAAAAAAAAAAAAGTCCAAACACATGTTGATGAAATGTCCGAAAAATATTATTGAAATGTCTGAAAAATGTCAATGAAATGTGTCCTTTGCAATGCTCAAACAAAATGACGCCCTTGTCTGCATCAGTGTATGGGTACTAAACTAATAATAAAAAATAATTTTATAATGATAAAAAATAAAATAATAAGAAAAATGTGTACATAACTATTTTTTAATCAATAATTATGAGAGGTGCCCCCTTTGTCTTTTTGCTTGAGCAGCTGCCCCTGAAACTGTCTGTGCACGGGACTGAGCTGCGTTCACTAAATTGTGACCCGTACCATGACGGTTTGGTACAAATACACAAACTGTTACAGTATTGTCTCTTTTGCTGAAATATCTTCTTTCTTTGAACCCAAATTTTTCATGACATCAAAGGAAAGTCAAGTACAGGCGATCACTTCACAAAATAAATGACAAACTTAAGAAGCCCTCACAGCACCTTCATCAAGTTAGAGCTTTCAAACTTGTTAAATCATATCCAACAGGAAACATAAGGTAAAGTTTCCACTGCGAACACAAGACCATAAATAAATGTTCTTTAATTACCCACACAAGAAAACGCAGGCATTTCAGAGGCACGTATTCAACTCTGTTCGTCACCTCATCCAGGAATAGAAAGCTATATCAAGAGATTTAATTGGCCAACAACCACACATGACTACCAGCAGTCACCTTGGATCCTCATATACCCAAGCTAATTTTATCTCCAAGTTCTTTAGCGCAGGCAGGTCTGATGAAATTGCATGAAACGATCACGTCTTAAAAATTCAAATAACATGCTCTGTGCATGGGAAATGAGAGCGATATGTTTGCGCCAGCACAAAAGGATTGCATGAGAGAGACTTGGGCAGGAACAGGCAGCCGAGTCTGAAGCCAAGATAGTGTAGAGTGTAAGAGAGTGTGGAGATCTGTGGGATGGATGAGTGTCTGCAGTTTGCTTTTGACTCCAGTGACTCAAGTTCAGTCTTATGTTTATGCAGCGATGTTTTCATTTTCAGCAGCTTTTTTTTTACTCAGTCAAAATCATGAACAAAATATCAGCCGAAACACACTTTGAGGAACTTTACCCAAGTGTTCTAAGCTCTTTAACCACAATTCATGTTAACACAAAGGGTTTATTTATTTCTGTTACAGGCGGCCATCATGTTTCATTTAAGTTAGGGGTTACGAGTACTTCCTAATTAAAAGCGTCTTATCTTTTTACTGTTGCTAAAATTGGTCACATTTGTTGCCATATCAAACTACAAACATTATTAATCATAAATAAACAAGTTTCAGCCATAACATGTGATCAGGTTTGGACCTTGCTCACAATGTGTCGGGGTCGGCTGCAGACTGACTTGGTAGAGATGGCTGCCATCTTGTTTTTACAGGGATTAGTGTATTGTGCTCTTACTACCACTAGATGGCACAAGTGTCCACAAATGAAGACAACAGGTCTGAGTTAAGAAGAATGAAGCATAAAGGTGCGAACACACCAAACCGACATCAAAGAACTAGCGGCGACGAAAGCCAACTGTTACGTCGCCTCACGTTGCCCTGTGTCAGTTGCATTTGAACACACTACACGGACTACATCCGACGGCCAAGTAGCACGTACGTTCTGCGCCTGCGTGAGAGAGAGCGGAGTGAGNGTTAAAATGGGAAGAAGCAGTGGGTCTGTGGGGCAGCTGAGTGAAGTGGAGCCTGAGGAGGAAGCACTGGTTAGCTCCGGTTTCACTACAGGCAGATTCACTCGCTACAGGGGCGAGGAAATAAAACCTCAACAGCCAATCAGAGTGATCTCTCTCACCGACAAGCTCCGCCGCCGATTCAACATGCTTAATCAGCCGAAAAGCTGCAGACACCAAAGTGCCGACGGTGCGGGACACGCCACAAAAACTAGGGCGACAGACACTCACCGATGGCCCGACTTTGGTCGACAGGCGACCATCGGCTTGGTGTGTCAGGGCCTTAAGGTGCAGCAAACCCAAACTGTGATGTCATCATATGAGGACACAGAGTCTCAGGAGGATAAATCACAGTGACCCTCATTTACCAAACAGAAGTGCGACCGAAATCTGGGTGTGTGGTCATTTCCACGCAAACTTCAGCATTTATCAATGTGGACATGAGTGCCGGCTACGATCAAACCTCACGTCAGGGGTCTCTCTATAAAACAGTGCGCAGGATCCAAACTAAAAATGCACGTACGGACAAAAGTTAAAAATGGCGTGCACCAGAAAATATTTGCCAGTTTCTACAGTCAGGCTTCCACCTCACTATCTGTGTCGCCAATGTCCCGTCTCCAAAATGTTCGTAAGCATGAGTCAAAGTTTCTCTCATCAAGTCTGTTTTTATAGATCACAACTTTTGCGTGGGAAGTGGCGTACGCCTCTTTCAGTTTGTATGCAGTCATGTATGCAGCTTTGAGTCAGCGTCGAGTCTGTCTGAGTTTGAGAACTGTTCTCAGACCATACTCTGACTGGCATCACAGTATTTGCAGCGACACATTAATCACTGTAAAATGTGTAGCCTATGAGAAAATAGGATATTTTGTAAAGGCCTACATCGATGCATGCTCTCTGGGCCTGACTCCAGGCTGACTGAGGACTGAACACCACCGCTGCCCGCCACCGCTGCCCGCCTCTTGTTCATCTGACTTTTTTCACACTGATAAAGCATGTTTTTATCATTTATCATTAAAACATCATTAAAAAGAGAAATAAACCTTGAAACAGTGTAATTATTTTAACACTAGTGATTACGTTTGTCCTTGTCTCCTCCACCACCTGGATCTCATTATAAGCTTAATGAATATGTTGATATTATATAATACATAGGCTAATATTAGTATGTAGGCTGTAAAAAATAATGTAATTAATTATATTCTCTGTGATTAATATCAATACATCAATATTCCAACCCAGGGAAGTGGCACCAAATTCCGTGGGCCCCCCGTCCCTCCTCTAGACCCATTCCTCTCTCTCGTACCTTTTGAATTTTCTTTTACAATTTCAGTTTGCTGTCTTTCTTTCTCATCATCATCCTCACTGTGACCTCGTCACATGTCCACGTTTGGTCATGGACTTTCCACGTCCACATATGACGTCCAAGGTACCCTGGGTGTGTTGGTTGTTGACGTTCTGGGACGCCGTGTCAACTTCAGCCTGTTACATGCATTGTCTGTTTTCAAAATACACTTCTGTTTTCACAGGAAATGCACAGTTTGATACAGTCTCAATTACTTGGAAATAAAAAAAATTGCAAACAAAACCAAACTTGTCATTCCAGGCTTTCCAAGGGGCCTCTCCTAGTCCCACTTTCCCCCCACCACAACGCCCCTGTTTGTTTGCCCACTGCAACCCTGCTGACCACATCAGTGACTTCCATACTGTTTTATTCTGACTTCCTTTGGTTAAACTTTTTGCTTAAATTGGATCTGGGACGTCAGCGTTTCCTTTTTATTTCTCTTTCCGGCCGTATTTCACGTCTCCATGTGGTAAACTCTCAGGGAGGAGCCTCTGAACCCAGAATATACTGGGGCGGGATATTTGAATGTTTTCAGCGGCCACAGTGTCGAACAGAGGAGGAATGTGGCGGCCACACTTATCAACGTGCGGTCATTCCTCCTCTGTGATCAGCAAGATAAGAACGTTTCACACACGAACCCTATTGTTACATGACCTGTGCGCTCAGATCTGCACTGGTGTGTGAACATCAACAACATTAATTTGTTCTTTCAGCGTTGCATGGTGATGCTGTTTAAATGGAGACTGATATAAACTGCATTACCTCACACATGTAGTGAACACACTGTAGATTTCAATGATGTCTAGCTCTTGTTTTAACGGAGGTCGACTGATTTTTAAGTCACTTGGGACAAAAGCAGGAGCTAAATAAATGAACAAACCTCACAACAATATGTTCACAACTTGAGCAACGTTCAAGAGTTCGATGTTTAATTTCCAAACTGTGTTGAAACGAATGGAAAACAATGGATGCTGGGGACGGTGTCATTTGTATTAACTGGGCTAAAATATTTAAAATCATTGGTGTGGTTCTTTAAATAAATAAAGTCACGCCAAACTGGTCAAAATTATAAATATGTAAATATAAATATACAGCTGACAGACAAATAATAAACGAGTAGAGAAAGACAACACATGCAGAGGCGTGTATACAGGTGTACTACAGCATGATGAAATTAAGCAATTAACATGCCTATCACACTGTGTGACACGCATGACGATGCACAGCAGGCACGTTTGACAGCGCTGTTGTCCGCAGGGCACGAGGGCCATGAATATTCTGCTTACTGTCCCCGTTTATTAGCAGAGCATCTGGACAGGATGCAGAGACTGACAGTCACTATAATACATCATGATACGACACTAATACAAGAACAAAACACAATAACCTGAGTATTTACAGGCGAGATCCGTTCAGCAGCTGCTGTGGAGCTTCTGATAGTATCATACGAGAAGCAGATCATTTTTACATTTAGATGCAGGACTTCAAATGTCCTTTCTCCTGAGAACTTTAGTCAGAAGCCAATGCTGGATAAACATGAGGAATCTGACTCCATCTTTTATTGCTCTTAATTTACACTGAACAAAAATTAAACCCAAAACTTTTGTTGTTGCTCCCAGTGTGGATATCATATTTCTTTATCACACCACTCCTGTGGACGAATTTATTTTGGAAACCGGAACCCGAAAAACTTTGGTTTCAGAATTGATTTTCGCCACAGCTCCCGCCCGTGAACTACAGAACTCCCATGTTGCTTTGTAAGCGTACTAGGCTGATGAGTAGAATTTAAGAAACAGGCTAAATGACATGATGTTGCACACTCTTGTACAGTAGGTGGCGGTATGCACCTTTAAATTGTTTGCAATCCGCCAACCGAGAGAAGAAGAAAAAAAAAAGCTTTGCAAGCTGTCATTCCGATCGAGACTGGCCAATAGAGACGTGTCTTACAGCTTTCAGTTTAGGCCCCGCCCACCATGTTCAACTTTTTACTCGCAAAACTTTTTGACTTGCAAACGAAAAAAAAAGACTCACAAACAAAACTTTTGGATTTGCATTTTTTAATCAATAATTTTTTGATTGCAATATTGATACTTTTGCTCTCAAATCTTTTTTTTGATTGCAAAACCTACTCTGTTTGATTGAATGATAAAGGAACAAATGTAGCTCCATACCTCTCAAAAACAAACAGACAATTGTTTGTGTACAAAACGCGGCCTGAAAGAGCTGTACGCCACTTCCCACGGGAAAGTTGTGATCTATTAAAACAGACTTGATGGGAGAAACTCAGCTCAACTCTTCCTCAGAAGGAAATGTGCATCTACTCATGGACGAGAGGCTCGTGACAGTGTGAGATGTAAACATTAATGGCTGACGCCGGAATTCCACTGGATGTGTGTCCGTTGCAGAACGGCTGCGCTGGTTATCCGCTGCGTGCGCCGCCGTCCGTCAACACCCACTGGCTGCGTTTGCTGTGCAGAGCGGTGCAGCTACGCCGGACAGCGGGGACGACACGAGGACCCACGACATCTCGTGAATTCACGCATAATCACGCAATATAACAAGATGTAGTTTCTATAAACAGAACCACAAAACCAGAGGAGTAGTAGGAAGACATCTGGGTGCACCTCCATGATTAACATCTCCTCGTCCATGGTGTCAACGGGGTGAAATGACGTCTGAAAACCTGACCTGTTGACTTCAGGCCTGCCTCCGCCCATTATGACGTTTTCAAGGTGTAGTGCAGGGAAATATGATCCGCCGTGAACACTGTGTATTTTATTTTGAAAATTAACTGGATGTTTTATTTTGTTTCTGTGCACGACTTCCTGCCCCGCATGATCTGCTCTGTGCTGAATTGCTGCGTTGTGCTCCGGCGTCCAGCAAAAATAGAAGTCCTGCGTATCTGTTGTGGAGGGCTCCGGAGCGCCGCAGCTGTGACGGAGCCGGAACGCATCACAGCCGCAGCCGGTGGAAACACACACATTGACTTGAACTGAAACGTATCGGCTCCGCTGCCGTTCCGGAGCGCAGACGCAACCAATACGCATCTGGTGGAATTTGGTGGTGAGCTGTAACGATAGCTGGCTCAGCGATGCTAGGTAAGCTAGCATGTTGGTCTTACAATAACATTTGTAAACAGCATGACAAATGTCAGTCCGCGACAAGTCCCGCCCTACTCTGCCTCTGATAGGCTACACTGCACTTCTTGACGCATCTCTCACGTGTTTCATCCATTGACTGTGGATTTGCAGTGGACACCAGAGAAACTGATGTCACGTGTTATCTGCAGGAACATGTTCATGTTGTAATGTCTCTGTTATTTTTTATTATTTACATTACTGTCTTTTTCCTCTGATCACTGATTTGACATAACGTCAAAAATAAAAGTAGCTGTGCAAGTATCAAATTACTTGTGCCATTGTCTGGCAGCCTAGCTATCTGTATTTCTCTGGAGACAGCTTCAGTGTAGTGAAACATTATTTTGATACTGTTGTAATATTAGAAAAAGTATCAGATATGTTTTCAGTCCCAAAACCAATATTACAGGAACATCATAATGACGTAAGTAAACTCGTCAGCCACCTTTACTTTCTCACTTTCGTGTCACTGCAAGAAGCGACACAGTTTCTTTCCTAATGAATCCTCATTTCTTGTGATTTGAGTGAACTGACCCTTTAACCTTCCAGCTGCTGATATAACGTCTAATTCAAACTGATGCACTGTCGTCATCGTTTCTGTTTCATATTTATCTCTCATTTCCTGAGATGACTGACACACCTGTTGTGTGACAGGTGAGCGTTTAGCTGCTGCAGAGAGCAAACAGATCTCACACCGCACGCATATAACAGAAAATAAATCACTCTAACACCCTGAATCAAATGGTTTTTTTTCTGTACCTTAATTGCTCAAATGTGCCAAAGACACTCTGGCACGTCGCCTGTGTTTCTGTGTGTTACTATTCCTGCTGTCAGCTCGTCTCGTCTCAGCGGGTGGTCCAAAGTCTTAATTTATTAAAACAACATTTTAAAATCACACAACAGCGCGCGTCTGAGTCCTCTGCTCTCCGCCTCATGTGTGTGCGCCTCACTGTTTATATGTGTGTTTTTGTAAATCAGGTAGTTCACAGCGTCTCCGTGGCGACATTAATTCATGATAGCCCACCAGCTGTCAGGGAATATTTCACACCTTTCCCCAGTATCAGCGAGGCCAGAGTTGTGTTGCTATAGAAACATTGATTCCAGTAAGTTAAATAACGCTGATTTTCTACACCCTACTTGGCACAAAAAGTTGACATCAAATTCCTTCTGAGCATGTAATTTTCTCTCGGCGGTAATATTTTCGAGCAGTTTATTTGTTTTGGAGGCTTCCTGCGCCGGATGTGTGAAGTGTTGCTCTCGAGGAAGTGACAGCGGTTTGGTTTAGACCTCCGGAAAAAAAACTCCAGCAGTAAAAGACGAGAGCGTTTAACTGTGGTGTGGTTTATTTTCTTCATCAGAGGTCTGTATTTAGTGCTGAGTGCTTTCAATTAAAACCACAGGTGCTGCCGACTGTCTTGTAAAAGCAATAATGTCCTTGAGCCGCAGGGTTATGGTGCAATATTCTCACTCCGTGCTGTCGGCTATTTGACATCAGGCCTAACAACACCCATGACAATACGACACTATAACCTCGTGCCTCTTAGCCGCTAATGCTTTCAACCTGTGTGTGTGTGAGTGTGTGTGTGAGGGACAGGCAGAGTGTGTTATGAGGTTTGAGCTACGTCGCCAGCGACATGGCTCCTCACTCCATAAATTAGCGCCGATGAGGACACTCCGTGCATGTGTGTGTATTTGTGCATGTGTGTGTAAGTGTGTGTGTGTTTGTATCACTGCCTCTGTGTGTGTTGCGGCCCTTCTGGGTTCGAGTGGTTACGCATGTGTGCAAGCATGTTCCTCTGTGTGAGTGTGTTCAGTGGTTGTGACTTACATGGCATGAGTGTGTGTGTGTGTGTGTGTGTGTGTGTGTGTGTTCAGTAGTTGTGAGTACATGGTGTGCTTCATTGATGTGTGAAACATCAGCTATGACTGTGGAGCCATCTGCTCCAAAGGGAGAGATAGAGTGCAAGTGTGTGTGTGTGTGTGTGTACGTGCAGGCACATTTTCTTCTCCACGCATGAGTGTGTTTTTGTGACAGTGTGTGTGTGTGTGTGTGTTTCTGACACAGTCTGAGTACTTGGCTGAACCAACAAGTTGTGTTTCTTCTTTCTGTGCTTGTGGGACATGATGAAGTTTCAGAGCTAAAATATCTCCTCAATACTTTCAAACACGTCGGCTTCTTTTTCGTCATTTCGTCATTTCGTTGCCTGTGATCTTACTTCAGTTACAGATTCATTCAGCAAAGATATTTTAAACATTGAATGAATTCGTTCGTGACACAAATGTCAATTGTAACTTTCGTTTCCTGATCTGACGCCTGTTTCACAGGACGACATCATTTGTCCGTGCTGTGGTTAAAACCTCTTGCACTCCACCCCCGTTTTGCAGCAAAAACGCCTAAAATGACATACCCACATTAAAATGACTGTAGCTTCTGAACCGCTCTGACTACATACATGCATGAGGTCTTGCCAGAAAGAAAACTCCCTGAAGTTTCTTGTGAAAGTGTCAGAAACACTCTAGGTGATACAGAGACAGAGTAATGGGCCTCTGAAGTCAGTAAAAAATTCAAGATTTTGCCTAAAATAAAATAAAAAAATTTTTTCAATGCATCTCAGATTTGGTCCTAAACTGTCCGTTAAAAAGGGAGCAATTGGTGAAAATACTTATCAATTCAATTGAACAAATGAACATGAAAATAGATGGAAAATTTACATACTACTACATCAAAACTTTCATTTGGTTAATTTTGGTTTTGGAGCTCAGTATGCAGATTGTGAACCAAAGATAATCTCAGTAAAACTTCATGTACATAAGATCAAGTATCACGCTGAGGAAAATGAGACTAATCTGGGTAAAGAGAAAAATCCTTAAAAAAATCACTTTCTTTCCACATTTGTAGCCAAGAATGATGTCAGGAAGATTCTGTAGAAGATGTCATGTGGTCAAATATACAGACTGAAATGCAAAAACGTGATTTGAAGGGACTAATTTTTGCACTTTAAAGACCACAAGAACTTTTAGGGTGCTTTCACACCTGCCCTGTTTGGTTCGGGTTCAGTCGTGAGAAAACGAACCAACTCTGGGCAATTATACAACTCTGGAACAACATGAGTCCCTGATTCAGACCAAAGGAGACCACTCTAGGGCTGAGAGCAGCCTCAGTCATGATATGTGCCTCCAATATCACCCCACATGTCCCATCAACAGAAGTCAGATTGCTCTGTTGCAGAGTAGATTGTTTCCTTCTCACTAAAAGTAACGTAAAATTTCCCACATGAAGTTCATAAAGCACAGGCACATAAAACAGACACAACACAAGAAAGATCAAAGACTGTATGCTCCTCTAACAGAGCTGCAACACCTCTGAACCTCATCACCTCTACGTCTACTCATCTCCTAAAAATGACTTTGAAATGAGGATGATGTTTCTACAGGTTTGATGTAAGCTACAGTTCCTAATACACCTCGACATCACTCAGCTTTCAAATCACAGAAATCTTAAAGCCTTAATGAGCCGCTCTGTGATAGCTCGACTTTGGGAAAAACATGTTTTGCAAAACCCACAAGCTTCTGCTCTATGAAATCTTCATGGATTTAATTTCATCTCCATAAAACCCTTACGCTAAGTCTGAAACCAGAGACACTCTACATATGTCCAACTCCCATCAGGCTCTGACAACAAGCCAACTGCTACGACTCGTGACACATGTTGTTGTTAAACACTCGCAGGATAATCACTGATTTTTCTTTGGTCAGAAAAAATGTCCGGCAAGTTTTCATTTCACTCACTCTGAACAACAATGATGCTAAACAGAACCCAAGCAGGTCTTTGGCTCATGATCGCAGAGGAACCTGTTTAGAAGCATTACAGGTGCCATACAGTGCTGTTTGAATCTTTGAGCCTGGGGGCCTGAATGATGCCTGATAAAACCATGGATGAGTCATTGTGCTTCTAAATGACACATTTACTGAAAATATGAATGATTATTAGTCACTGAGAAACACAATACGTTTCCTTTGGAGGGCAAAAAGGTCAAATGCCAATGCTTTAACATTATTCTCTGGAAATACACCGTTTGCTATTTTAATGATTATTCTTTTCAAAGGTTCTCTACTGGTTCCTCAGCTGACTTTAGTGAGACTTTAGTGTACTTTACTGGGGCAACGTATCCTCACAGAACTGTTCGTATGAGTCAACTCATCCTCACTGTGACCTCTTCACATGTCCACGTTTGGTCATGGACTTTCCACGTCCACATATGACGTCCAAGGTACCCTGGGTGTGTTGGTTGTTGACGTTCTGGGACGCCGTGTCAACTTCAGCCTGTTACATGCATTGTCTGTTTTCAAAATACACTTCTGTTTTCACAGGAAATGTACAGTTTGATACAGTCTCTTTCAAAATAAAAGCACTATGTTGGTACAACACCGCCATTTGACTTTCTTCCCTTCAACAACACACACACGTGATTGGGTTCAGGAAAAAGAACAGGGTTTGGCTCCCGGGTGAAAGTCATCCCACCCACACTAATGGGACTGTTGCCACCTTAACTTTCGTTGTTGTCCCGCCACGTTTCCCCTGATTCCAATTGGTGCTGCTGAACAATACCGACGACCGTCCGCAAATCACACTGATGGCTTTTTCTGTCTGTGTCTGACGCCTGAAGTCACTGACAAAGTGCTGGTTTTCAAAGACTTCAGAGTGAGACCGGGTTGTATGATATTCTACAAATTAGCACCCCACGAAATGATGCTACATATTTAATGTACATGTAATTAGCATAAAGTTACAAAGGTTAGGTCTTGGCAAGTGCAGATATTGTGGCTAGGTTTCGGAGAAGACACTCAGAGTTCACAAGGTCCCAATCACAGGTCTCCTGGGGAAAGTCCCATGTGTTGTGACCCATCCACCACCCCTCTCGCCTGCCTACTCGGACTTCGGCCCCCGTAACGTTCGTTGTTGTCCCGCTATGTTTCCCCTTGACGCTGCCGGACACTGTTAAACTATAATGTCGACTGGCCGCGTATCATACTGACGTGGTAGGACAGTTTCTTTCTTCAGGGCCTGAAACTGGAAGTCACTGTCCAAGCGCCAGATTTTGTCGACTTCGGAATGATATTCTACAAATTAGCACCCCATGAAATGATGCTACATATTTAATGTTAGTTATGTAATTGAAAGGAAGTTATGGTGGTTAGGTGTAGGAAAAGAACCACAATGACCATGTTCCCTGTGATGACTCAGAGTCACAAGGTCCCAATCACAGGTCTCAAGGTCCAGCTAAGCCCCGCCCACCCAAAAATATCATACTGTTTACTTAAAGTAAAAGGGGCTATAAATCAACTGACATTTTGTCTCACATGGAACACAAACAGCAGGCTTCTGGCTGAAAGCCCAGAGTTTGTTTGACCCATCCACCTCTCACCTGCCCTATGTGGACCTTCTCACTCTTTATACTGCAGTAGCTGCACAGAGCATCAACAAATTACACCACCCAGTGCAACTCATACTGCTGATCAAGGTGCCTCTGTGTGTCGGTATCTGACGTTGAGGGCCAATGATCAAGTGTCGGACTTTAACGAGTTGGGAGGGAGACCTGGTTGGTACCTCAAGGCAATTGACCTATGGCTAGGCCACGCCCCCTCCACTCACTCGGACAAACTATCAACATTCAGTGGCCGGCGCTATGGCAGGTGTCACAGTACACGGCATTTCACAGGAGGCAACTGATGATTTGTGGAGACATAACGATCAGATGTCATTGAGAAGTAACCAAAAGGGCCTAAACTACGCATTGGAGGGATATATTCATCATTTTATTGTTGAGAAGGTCGATGAAAAGCTTAAATTACAAGCCAAAATTTACAGGTCACAGTGTACGCTTGTGAACCGCATCTGGTTGCCGTCACCATCAAAGACAACAAGTTAAAGTGCCACTGAAGTTAAGGTTTTTGGCTCAGAATATGAGAAAAGGATAACGGCCTTTTTACCATCTTTACCAAGAGTGTCTCTCCGTTAGTTTGGTGCTACAGTATTTACACTGAATCATTCAGCATAACGTTTGCCAACCTTTGTTATCTCTGCCATTACAGATAAGTTAATGAAGCTAAGCTCCAGAAGTTAACGTTAGCTTAACTAGAGCCCTTTGGACAACAGCTAACAATGATGTACGATCACCAAAGTACAAAACTAGAACAAAATAGGCTAATGAACTCCCAGCAAACAAGGTGACATGATGAACAACGCAGCTAGGAGCTAACGTTAGGCTAACTTTAGCTAACGTTAGCTAGAGATGTTAAAGATAACTTTATATTTCTTTCCAGCAAAGTGACAATATGTTGCCTCAAACACAATGTTGACTTACCTTAGAACAGATGTAGACATCATTGTTAATCTTATTCACGTTGAGTTGATGTTGTGGTCTAACGTTACCACACAACTTTATCCAAAGGAGACACTTTTCTCGGTTGAGATGTGGTTTAAAGTGTAAAAAATACACCTGGTCGCCCAGCCTCTCAGGATACCTTGTGTCAGAGTTGCATGTACCCCATGCACACCGTTTGACCATTTTTAAACTTCAAATCTCAGAAAAAGCTCATAAAACCGAACAAAACTGACTTTCTGTAATGCATTTCAATGGACGTCCAGGCAGAGAATGTCCCAGTGTATGGGAATGGCTATACGCACTGTGATTGGCTCATCACATTTGAGGGCGGGGCTTAGCCATAGGTCAATTGAATCGGACGCAACTGGACTTGGTTTTGTCTTAAAGGCCGTTTCACCTCTTATCCAAGAGGCTTCATCAGTTCATGCTTGTCTGACTAGGCTGGAACTAGTTTGACAAACTGGGGTGGAAGCACCCAGGTATTAAACCTTTGAGGAGGTCTTCACAAGGCCAATGATGTCACTGGTTCGTTAGTGCTCCAATGGTGTGTCAACGGTGGTCGTTGGAGTCGTTAGAGTCACATGAGGCCATTTGTGAACGACCATTGTTTTTAGAGGTTAAGCTGCTAAATCTCCTGGGCAAGGATGAAAGGACAGCATTATAGGTGGGGGATAGGTGGTGTCGCAGACCTCCTCCTCTTTTATAGACGTACATCATATAAAGAAACAATAATAAATAAAAGCAACAGTAACAATAAACATATCCAGTAGGAAAAGCAGCGATAAAAGAAGATATAGTGACGCTGTGATAAGAGTAAAGAAGCATGAGTGTGCTGCGAGTCCACGTCCAGCTCCGATGAATCATCCTTATTAGCATCCTTATTATTTCATGAGGCTGGAGCAGTATATCTGATAAGTTCCAGATCTCCAGCTGAGAAATGAGGACAAGTTAAATGTTAATCCGTTTAGGAGGCCTTTATGAATAAAAGCTTTACAGAAAAAATCAATAAAAACATTTAAGAGGAAACCCATGGAGATAAAGAAGCTAGTGGAGCAGATGTAAGCTACGAGAGGGGGCGGGACTCCATCTGTCTGTTGTTGTTGTTGGTCAGCCATGATGTCAGCCACAATATGTTGACCACTGCTACCTATCTGCTGTCTGCAAGAGAAGAGAGAACTTCAGACTCTGAAAGGGTTAACGTCACACGTGTTAGGGCTGCTCCGCTGACAGCTGAATGGAAGAGTGATCTTGTGAACAGCTTTTATACCCAGATAAGCTTTGTTCTGACTCTCTCATGAGTCGTGAACTAGAAAATGTTCTCTTGTAGTCATGAAATCCCCCTGGGTCACATTTACCATATGTCACGCTCCGCGGAGCAGCTCCAGCTTTTTAAACATGCCGACGACCTCACAGGTTCATGCGCTCCTCAGTGCTTCTCCGGCTTCGTGCTCACAAACACTCGCAGGGATTTTAAAAAAACAAGAAGCCCCTAAATTCAGAGTGGTGGCTGTTTACGGAGGACAACACCCTGAGAGATGAATGTTTCATCCAAAGATGTTCTTAATGAGTTGTGGAGTGCTGAATGTTAAAGTATATATTTATGTAGCACGGTCGCTACTCGATTACCATGGAAACTGAGGTAGCATGTTGGAGGTGAGTGGGCGTCAACGCGACTTGGATGAACCCTGCGAATGTGGTGGGAGGGACGGAGAGATAGAGATAGAGAGATAAAGAGTCAGAAAGAGAGAAAGTGACAGAGGAAACAGAAGCAGATGGAGAAAAGTAAGAAAGAACGCTCACTGATAAAGTTTAGTTGCTATGAGGAGTTTGCTCCTTGTTTTCCTTCCTTCACTTCTCATCTGCCTCTCCTCTCATCTGAAAAAGTTTACTCATCTTTTCCTCCTCCTCTCTTGCTTTTCACTCGTTTTGTCTCCCCTCCTCTCCTCCCCTCATTTTAACAAGATGTTTAGTCCTCTAAATGATGCAGAACAACCACCCAGCTCGGTCTTGGCGAGGAGCTGGAAACATCAATAATAGTCCAGTCAATCAAACTCAAGAATGGGCCCAACCTCGGAGAAACTGCAACACTAATGTTTCATGTTTTTTTTATTGGTTTAATAATACCTTCATTCATTCATTCATTCATTCATTCATTCATTTTCTGTAGCCGTGTTTAGTATCAGACAGTTGTTTTGTCAGTGAACCTTGTGAGCTGTAATGGAGCTGAATTTTGTTGAGCTGTAATGGAGCTGAATTTTGTAACGTCACCTTTGTTAAATGTTGCTGTTGTCCCTGGCTTCTGTGTGTTTAATGTGTGTTTAATGTGTGTTTGTTTGCTTAATGTGTGTTTGTGTTTAATGTGTGTTTACTGTGTGTTTGTGTTTACTGTGTGTTTACTGTGTGTTTAATCTGTGTTTGTGTATTTAATATGTGTTTAATGTGTGTTGGTGTGTTTAATGTGTGTTTAACATGTGTTTAAAGTGTATTTAATGTGCATTCAATATGTGTTTAATGTGTGTTTGTGTGTTTAATGTGTGTTTACTGTGTGTT
>NC_065524.1:40014038-40024319 GCF_006386435.1 Epinephelus moara | reverse complement strand
AATGTGTGTTTAATGTGTGTTTAATGTGTGTTTAATGTGTGTTTGTTTAATGTGTGTGTGTTTAATGTGTGTTTAATGTGTGTTTGTTTAATGTGTGTGTGTTTAATGTGTGTTTAATGTGTGTTTTGAATCAACTAAACTTTACAGCACTTCACAGAAACCAGGCCGCTGACTAGTGTTTTGTGCAGCTGTATATTTTCAAACAGTCTTTGCATTTTATTTTGATCAGTCTGTTTCTCAAATTTGGCTTTGATTTGCAGCTGAAAACATGTTTTCCATTTTGTAGAAAATACATATATTTTCTATATATCGTGTATCACCAGTCAGCCTGTAAATACAGAGATGTTAAATTCTGTCCACATGGCCCAGCCCTACTGGGCTCCACCCTCTTTTATGTATTCTGGTATTGAATTACAAGACGAGTATGGTTTCCATTTGTATGCCTCACCGTTTGCCATTCAAAAAAAACCCCACACAACTCCCAGGAGGTGGAGCTTCTACCACCAGGGTGGTGCACAGGTGTGCTGCATCCTGCCAGTGATTAGACTGAGATTGGTTACTTTGACCAGCCTGTCCATTGCTGCCTCATGTTTCCTCTGACGAAGGTCAAATAGACCGAGAGCTCAACAATGAAGTGAAACACAGCTGAGATGTTAAAGTGTGTGGAAATCGTTTTCTACCAGTTCAGTCAGTAAATGAAATAATTCTTAATAAATTACTGACCCTTTAAATGATGTGGCTGTTGTTCAGGTTCGGTTTTGTTTTGGCACAAAGACAAATTGGTCAGGTTCAGGGAAAGATCGTGTTTTGGGTTTAAATGGGTACTTTGTTAAAGGTTAAAGGATTGTCATCGCCATGGTTACAGTAACAAATTTGTGGTGAAGCTTTGGGAAGGATCGTGATCATGCTAAAAAAAAAAAAAAAAAAAAAGGTAGCATGTCACGAGTTTTTATTTAATGAGAAATCAACGGCAGCCTCCTCCCTCCATCATCTCTCCTCTCCTCTCCTCTCCTCTCCTCTCCTCTCCTCTTCTCTCCTCTCCGTCCTCCTGCCAATACTTCCTCTCCTCTCCACTTCTCCTTTCAACGAGACATTTGACATGTGCTTTCTTTCCTTTGCCTCTCGGTTCCTCTTTTCTTCTTCTCCCTCCTCCTGTTGCCTCACCTCTCCTCTTTCTTCTCTCACCTCTCGCTTACTTTCTGTCTTCTTCTCTCCATGTTTCAACCGTTTCATCCTCTTTTCATCTCTCTCCTCCTCTTACTTCATCTGGACTTATCCTTTGCTCTGCTCCTCTCCTTTTTCTCTCCTGTCAATTTCTCTTGGCTTCCATCACCAGTTTCGTCTCTCCTCCTCTCCCTCTCCAACCCAGTCACCAGAATAAATGCTGGTATTGATCTGTATGTTTCTGAAAACCTCGGATACGTAACGTTGGTACATTATTGTGTTGTGAATATGTTGAAACTTTCTTTACATTTCAGCAGCCCTGTGGTTAACATGTGGTTATGTTTAGGCACAGAAACACTTGATTACAGGTCAGGAGAATGTCATGCTTGGGCTTAAAATACCTGGTTTTGGTGCCACAATTATGACTGAAAACGCTGCTGATTATAAGGTCAGCTCCGAGACACGTTATCATGTCTATGTCAGTTTAGAAATGCTGGTATGTTATGTATGAAACATGAAAACGTAACATATCCATGGTTTGCTGATAGCGTCATTTTCCTCTTGCGACTGCAGCCTGGCTTTCTATTTGTTGTTTCCTTCCTCCTCAGTTTCTCTGTTCTCCTCTCTTCCCCCTTCTCTCATATTTTCCCTCTTCAATACACCCTCATACATCCACTCGTGATATCTAACAAAGTAAAGTCACGTTGGTTTGGGTAAGTTAAAGAAACAGGGTTGGGTGTTGTTAAATTATGTACTTAACATAAAGTTACCTACTCCATCATTAAGCTTCATAAGTTATGTTTAGGCAAATTAAGTTATGTAAGTTATGTATGGAAAGTTACGTACTTAAGGTAACGTTATGTAGGTTTAGGAAAGTTGGCTTTAGGAAAAGAAACATGGTTGTCGTTATGTTACATACTTAAAAGGATAGTGCACCCAAAAATGAAAATTCAGCCATTATCTACTCACCCATATGCCGAGGGAGGCTCAGGTGAAGTTTTAGAGTCCTCACATCACTTGCAGAGATCCAAGGGGAGAGGAGGTAGCAACACAACTCCACCTAATGGAGGCTGACGGCGCCCCAGATTCAAACGTCCAAAAACACATAATTGAAACCACAAAATATCTCCATACTGCTCGTCCATAGTGATCCAAGTGTCCTGAAGCCCCGACATAAAAAGTTGTTTGGAAAAACCTCATTTGAACTCTGTTTTTGTTTGTAGCCTGATGTTTTTCCAAACAACTTTTTAAGTTAAGTACCGAAGGTAAAGGTACTTAAGTTTAGGAAAATAAATTTATGTTGGTTGGCTTTAGGAAAAGAAGCATGATTAGCGTCATGTTACATATTTAACGTACAGTGATGTAGGTTCAGGCAAAATAAGTTATGTAGATTAGTTGCATACTGAATGGAAAGTTACTTACTTAAGGTAGAGTTACATAGGTTTAGGAAGGTAAAGTTACATCGGTTAGATTAAGGAACAGAAACATGGTTGGTATTGTCACATTGCAGACTTGATGAAAAGTTACGTACTTAACGTAAAGTTACGCAGGTTGGCTTTAGAAAAAGAAACATGGTTGGCATCATGTTACGTACTTTATGTACAATTACATAGGTTCAGGCAAGTTAAGTTACGTACATTAGGTTATGGAAAGTAATCATGGTTGGGGGTTATCATGTTAGATACTTAACATTAAGTAGTGTACTTAACGTAAAGTTATGTAGGTTAGGTTTAGGAAAAGAAACATGGTTGGGCGTTATCATGTTGCTTACTTAACGTAATGTTACGCAAGTTCAGTAAAGTAGAGTTACGTAGGCTGGCTTTAGAAAAAGAAGTTAAGTTACGTAGGTTAGGTTTAGGAAAGGAATCATGTTTGGTATTGTAACGTTTCTTACGTGATGACAAGTTACGTACTTACCCTGCAGTTAGGTACGTTTAGGAAAGTTAAGTTACGTTTGATTTAGAAATAGAAACCTGGTTGGTATTGTCACGTTGCATATTAGATGTAGAGTTACGTTTAGGAAAATATAGTTACATAGGTTAGGTTGAGGAACTGAAACATGCTTGGTAATGTCATGTTGTGTAGGGTTAGTAAAATTAGGTTGTGTTTTGGAAAAGTAATGTAGTGAGTACGTACCTTAAAATAACACCATACAACACTCATACACCACCTGACCCGCCTCCTTATACAGACATTCACTCTTTACACTACTTCCTACTTAACAATTATGAAGGTTACAAATTACAGGTTCATGATTACGCAGGTTTGATATGAATTCAGTGCCATATTTTCCGCAGGTATACGTACGAACAGCCCTGTGTGTTGTCTCCTGTTCCTCTCTCTCTTAGTTTTTCCTCTGACCCCCATTCTTCTTATGTCAACAAGCCCTTTGCAACCTTCCTTGTTACTCTCCTTTTATTTATCCTCTCCTCCTTCCTTTACCTTTTTGTATTTCATCTTGATTTCTCCTCTCATTTCAGCGAGACACTGGCAACCTTGCTTTTGACTCATCTTTTCCTCCTTCCATCACTCCGCTGCTCTCCTGCCCTCACCTTTCATCATTATTTGTTGCTCCTCTTATCTGCCGTCTCTCTGCTGTTTCACCTGTTTCCTCTCCTCCCTTCTTTTTGTGTTACAGTCGTCTCCTCTCTGTTTAAAAAGACCTTCGTAATCTCGCTTTCTTGTCCTCTTTTTTCTCTTGCGTAGGGTTTTTCTACCTTTGCGCTTCATTAGCAGTGTTCATTTTCCCTCCTTCCATCACTTCCCTGCTCTCCTTCACTCACCTTTCCACATTATTTGTTGCTCCTCTTATTTGCTTTCTCCCTCCTCGTCCACCTGTTTACTCTCCTCCCCTCTTTTTTGTTGCTTTTCCTCCTTCCCTCCCCTTTCTTTATTATTTGTGCTCCTTTTCAGTCGTCTCCGTCTTATTTATTCTCCTCTTCTCCCTGTATTTATATCTCTCCTCTTTGCTTCAACAAGACCTTTGCAACCTTCCTTTCCATTTGTTTTGTCCTCCTGCCATCACTTCTTTCCTCATTTGTTTCCTCTCTCGTCCTCTTTTCTCCCGTTTCCTCTGCTTTTCCTCACCTTCATCCTCCTCTCCTCTCCACTCTCCGTTCTCAGTTTAGTGAGCAGTAAAAACAACGATAAAATAATAATAAAAACAACAACTGTCCCGTGATTATAAAACCATCTCCATCTGGATCTCTCACACCCTCACACTGAGACACACACACACACACACACACACACACACACTGAGCCGAATAGGAAGTCAAACAGAAGGCCAATAAGACACGCTTGACTGGAAGCGACTCTGCAGTGTGTGTGTGTGTGTGTGTGTGTGTGAAGGAGACAGATAGAGAGGGAGATAAAGCGAGACTGTGTGCGTGAACAGGGAGAGTATTCACTCCTGTCATTGTGTGAACCTCGTGTCCTCGCAGCCAAAAGGAAAATGAGATAAATCCTTAAACATTTTTGTCAATACTCGAGGGAACATTTCAGACTGAAGACACCTGGAGGTCAGGGAGCGACGTCACGTCACGCCACACACAAAATAAAATGAGCAGAAACAGGTGATCGAGCTGAGACGACTGATTGGACCCAAAAAACTATAACTGAATTAATAAGATGATATTTAACTGACAGACTTTTCATGTGCTTGTTGACATCGTGGGAGAGTTTCTTTGGTTTAATGATCAACTTTATGAATGTAATACAGACGTGTGTGTGTGTGTGTGTGTGTGTGTGTGTGTGTGTGTGCTTGATGAGGTTTAAAGAGCAGCGGTGCAAAACACGATGGGCAAAAGGGGACACATCTGGTCATTACAGCCCGGGACACACACACATTTGTACATCTACGTGTTTGAGGACTCCAACTGTCTCGCTGTGATGGTGAGCCCAGGTTTTAACCCTTTACCTTCCCGTATGGCTTTAACTTTAAGGTATATCGTATCATAACATAGACAGATGAAAGCCGTGCTTCTCAGTCGTCACCTATGAAGCACTAAAAGTGATAAATGGACTCACATTTGCGCAGCAACTTCCTCGTCTTCCAACCACTCAAAGCGGTTTTGCCTGAAACGCCACATTCATCCATTCCCAAACACATTCATACTCTGGTGGCTGAGGCTACCAGACAAGATGCAATCTGCCTCTCAGGGGCTCAGTATCTTGCCCAAGGATACTTTGACATGTGGACATTTTCTTCAAAATAAAACTCCAGACCGGGAGCACAAATGAAATGATGCTGACATAATGTTGACTCTTCATCAGAGACCATAAAAGGACACAAACTGGATCCTGCTGACCACCACAGAGCGCTGAGAATTAATTTAAATCTCAAAGCCCTTGGGGGCCGTACATGTGTCACGTTTTTTGCGACCTCAGATCCATTGTTTTCAATGTAGACATGCAGCAGGCGTGCTCAAGCACACTCACAAGCCAGAGCGATGCCGTCGCAGCATGCACGTGTTCCTGTGTGACTATTATTCAGCGTGCAATGTTCTCTAGGAGGTTAAAGACGTGGCATGTGCACGGCCCCTCACTCATCACTGCTCTCTGTATGTTCAGGTGTGACGGTCTGCCTTGGACACCTGTAAACCTCACCACTGGTATGTTCTTATTTATTAAAGGGAAACACCAATGATATGTTGTTTCCATGGCCGAGGACAGGTCAGTCAATATTTATAAGATGAGCTCCTCTCCCTCGAAGCCAGAAACCAGACTTGACAATGACTATGACAACTTGTGATGTCATAGTGAATCAAGTCTGGAGCTGCTCCATAGACGATGAATGGGAGCCTGATTTCGTGGACCCACAGTTTGTTTTCTTTTTTATACCCAAGTGAGCTTTATTCTGTCGTAGCGCTCTCAGTACTGAAACAGAAAATGTACCCAAATACCCAGAACATTCCCCTGGGTGCTCTCACTGTCATGTAAAACATCTTTCACCATTTCCATGTCGATGACACAGGTTCAAACATTTTACACTATGACATCACAAATTTGAGTTTAAGCACTCAGGTTTTGGATTTGGGAGAGTTGTTTATGTTTATTTTTGGACCACCCTATGTAGTGTTCAAACTGTGAGCGACACAGCAACAGGCTGTAAGTCAAATTCAATGGAAATCAGTTTCATTAAGCTACAAACTGAGTCCAACACTTGTCACTGCGGACGGATGCACTGTAGTTTAAAGTTGAGCTGGCCTCGACTTTTCTCGGCACTCCAATGATGCCGATCATGTGCTTTTGTTTCTTGCTGTGGTGCTGCACTCTGTAGGTTAGTTAGCTGATGCTTGTTTGATGCACATTACAGTGCACATGGAGATGCAATGGGATCAAAAGCATTGTCACCAAATACAAACTTAATATGACATTTAGTCTGGTGCTTTGTGGCAAGGAGCAGACACACACAAGCCCCCCCCACAAGACGTTAATGAGCGTTTACCTTCAGTGGTGACTCAGCAATAATGTAGCTGGTAATGCTGTTGTGTTGTCACTTGCAGTGTGAACACAGTATTAGACCATAGAAATAACGTATTAGAAAAATGGGCGTAGTTCCCCTTTAAGGCTGTTTAAAGCATTCTGTCTCCCAACTCTTCAAAGACAGACACTTAGTCAGTAGCCCTAAATGCTCTAGGTATCCTCCAGTGTCAGTTTCGCATGTTCAGGGATGGTTTGTCAATTTACTTGTTACATGCATTGTGTCTTTTCAACTTCCGTTTGCCCAGGAAATGTAATTACAGTGAATGCTTAGTCTTTTTTTTAATGAACTTGGAACGTAGGTTAAAAAACAAAACAAAAACATTTTTAGATCTACGTTCGTGAGTTAAGGCAACAAATGGACACGGTTAGGTTGAGAAAAAATATGGTTTGGCTTAAAATATGTACAACGTATTAGAATGTCATGTCACATACATCACAATCTTAGCATGCTGCACATACTCGCAGACTACGTTGTTATTAAAATAATGGAGTTGACTTTCGGTTTCAGAGGGGAAGCCTTTTGTTGGAGTTGCAAAAAAGAATAAAAAATCATATTGAGATTATTTTTGACAGATTCCATAATTGGCAGCACGGTGGAGCAGTGGTTAGCTTTGTCAGCTCATAGCAAGAGGGTTCCTCGTTCGAACCGCGGGCAGGAGGTTTGAACCAGCATGGTTTTGGTGGGCGGGGCTTAGCTGGAGGCAAAATAATTCTCCACAGACATTAGCTAGCAAGTTCTGTTGGCTTGTTTTAGACAAGGGAGGGAGATGGTGTGAGTGTAGAGCGTCAGACTGAATTTACCAACGCACCATGTCAGGTCACTCACTCTCCGGGACCGCCAGTGTTACTTGAAGAAGTAAACACTGACCAACGGGACCAGACTGGCCGACCCGTATGCTCTCACTCAGTGGATGGATGATGTCACAGGAAGCCAATCTTACAAAGGAGGACCACACTTGTTTGTTTTGCTATGGAAGCTAACGTTAGCTAATGTGCTAAAAAGTTAGCGTTCCAGAGAAATCCAATATTCCTCTTAATCCCTCCCCAGTTTCTGATGAGGTGGACATGATAACCCTTAATACACATAACCTTATTCATCCCTACAACAGGAAATACTTTTTCCCTAACCTGATATGAAGTGTGCGCTGCACATGTGAGCATTTTTGATGATGGCCTCCGTCCAGTCCTTTGGTCTTATCACATTTAACCATAGTTGTCTTTGTTTTTGTTGACGGGCAGTGGCGGCTGGTTTTGAGCCATGACTCCTTCTATTCTGGCTCCCAATAACACAACAAGACAAACACATTTTAACACTCCTATGGAGCCTACAGCCCTGTGGGCGAGTGAGACCAGGTCCTTAGGCTACTTCCTTGTTACCTACGGATCTACATCCTTCATAAATATGGAAAGTTACTGCCCTCACTCTCAGGTGTTTAAGAACATGGCTTGGAAACAGATTCCTTGAGTGTTTAGTAGCTGGTCTTGTTAGTCGCCTTTACAGTGATTGTAAATGACTTGTAAGCATCTTATAGTTTCTATAATTTGCTCCTTTTCATTTAAATATTTATATGTTTGTTTCCTGTCTGCAACTGTGTGTTATTGGTGCTGCTGCCTGTGTCAGTCAGGACGCTCTGAAGAAAGAGTTTTAATCTCCTGCTTAAACAAAGGTTAAATAACAAGCCGTCGGTGAACTACTACCTCTGTTATCTCTGCTTCGCGGTTGTTAGCTTACATTCTGTACAAGTCCTCCGAGCAGAGCGGACAGCGTAAACACAGATGACATATAGATGCCCTTGCTCCGGGGCACGTCGGCAGCGTCGGGCGCTGTTGATACCTGAGATCAAACGAGTAATTCCTTCCTGCCGCTCGGTGGCCTTTTCTAAGAGGAAGGAAAGATAGTCAGATATTTTGGCACTCAGGCTCTGCTCTAATGACACAGCAGACGAGCAGATAGCATTGATCAGAGTGACCCCTCTTTCTAAATCAATAGAAATGATCCCATCTAGATAACGTTACACACAATCAATAACGCTCTGTGTGTGTCTGTCTGTGGGGGCGTGTGTGTGTGTGTGTGTGTGTGTGTGTGTGTGTCTGCACTCGTTCCTGATGACCTGACCTGTGTCTTAGAGAGGCTACTTGTGTGTGTGCCTTAATATAGTTTTGAGAGCAGGTTTGGATGTGTGTAGGCGTGCATGTGTAAGTGTGTGTTGGTGTGTGTTGGTGTGTGTGTGTTGGGGGGCAGGGGGAGGGGTGGGGCAGCTAAAGGTCAGCCAAGGTGAGGCGTAATGGGACTCTGACCAGATCCAATCTGGGACCACTTGTGGTAAAATGAATTGGCCTCACACATAGGAAGCTGAGTCTATCTCTGAGTGTGTGTGTGTGTGTGTGTGCCCAGCTGTCTATGTGTTTCTCAGAGTGTGTCTGTATATGTGTAAAGGCCATGCTTGCTGTGGAAAACTAATCTAATTTTGACAGGTTCGCACAGACAAAAGGCCACATTTATTAAAAAAAAAAAATCCTGAAGCACCACATTGGATTTGCACCGCCGAGTGTGCACAGGCTCGCAGGCTGAACTCATCGAATGTTTCACACACCAGCCGCCACTTTGTGACCGTCTGTGATAAGTGTAAAATGCCACATGATTGGTTGTGTTGTGTCGTGGAAAAGCATCTCCATTTCTCGCCGTCTGGTTTCGTCGCCTCGTGGTCGGCTCTGCGGATCAGATGCCGTCTTAAAACCTCAAATTGTCTCAGCTGCCTCTGTTGCTCCTTCACCGCAGAACTGTCGACCGCCTCGTCACTGATAGTCCCCGCTTCTCTGACCCAGTACGTATATTGGTTTGTAGGTCAAAGGATGTCTAGACATCAAAGGTGACACTGAGCCAAATTTAGTTCCAAGGTAAGTTTTCTTTGTAGATGTTAGATTAGCAAATGGTGAAAGAAATGCTCTTTCACCTTAACCCTCCCACAGACTGTGAGATTTTAACAATCTTACAAGTCTAGTGCAGCGACACTGTGTCACATGGATCTAATAAACTTGGGTACGACATCAGGTTTGATGTCTGCAGACTGTACGATGACAGCGCCGACTGAATCACAGGTTGAATCACCCGATGCACTAGCTTCACATACTGAGTGAGCAAGGATGCTGCACAGGTTATTACCTCTCCAACTGTGGAGCACAACATGGAGGCTCACATTAATACAATTAATAAAAGGCCTGAAAAAATGTTGATAAAATGTCAGAAAAATCTTGATGAAATAAAAATATATATATATTATTAAATTGTCTAAAAAAATATTGATAAATGTCAGAAAAATGTTAACAAAATATCAGAAAAAAATTCTGATACAATGTCTGAAAAAAAGGTTAAAAAAATGTTGAAAAATATTATATATAAATATAAAAATAAAATGTTTTTCTTGACACGGCAATGTGGCACCCACTTCTGAAAAATTCTCATATTACAGCCAAACAGTGCACTTAAAGGGAAATTTCGGTTTATTTCAACCTGTCTCCTATCGTTCTAAATTTGTTTCAAGTGACTAGTGACATAAAAATAATAGTTAGCATGTTAGCCGTTAGCCTAGATACAGCCGGGGTGCATAGTAGCATCAGACCTGTTAAAAC
>NC_065524.1:39994995-40013464 GCF_006386435.1 Epinephelus moara | reverse complement strand
CTTTGCACTTGAAAGGTTGCCCGTTCACTTACGTTTTAACAGGTCTGACGCTACTATGCGCCCGGCTGTATCTAGGCTAACGGCTAACATGCTAACTATTATTTTTATGTCACTAGTCACTTGAAACAAATTTAGGACGATAGGAGACAGGTTGAAATAAACCGACATTTCCCTTTAAAGATGTTTCAGAAGACATTTTAGGTAAAAAAGTGGACGATACAGTAACAGAACTTTGGTTTATATTTGATCATCTCACAGTTTGGTCTGCATTTGAGAGTTTGCGATAAAGAGAGGGGGGCAGGTCTCTCCCTGGATCCGCCCCTTCACTGTTTGTGTCCAAGGTGGCAGGTACAGGAAGATGCAGACGTAAAACCTGTAGTTTGAGCAGCAGCTGGAAAGCTGGCGAAAATCCACAAAACGCGTCACCCAGCAGATATACGACCTGGGAATGAGATTCAACAATCAATCTCTCTCCAGAGTCACACACTGCACCTTTGAATGTCTGAAACAACAGTTAAGCAGGAAGTACAGTATAGTAAGCAATAAAAAAACAAAAAGTTTCCTTCTCCGCCACATTTAGCTCAGTGGTGGCCGAGATGTCAGTGAGAGTGGTTCACAGTTCTCTGTGTGATCACCAGCTGCCTCCTCACAGAGGACAGAGCAAACAAGTGAATAATTAGAATTGAGAGTTTTCACACATTTGTATGCAACAAGGAGTCGGAGCGTCTCCTTTTCCAGGTCAGTTTGACTTCTTGGTCCAAGTTCTGTCACAGCGCAGGAACAAACAAACACATTCACTCTTTATGAACAATTTAGAGTTTTCCTCTCCACCTGACCTGAAGGCATCTCCACTCTCTGGGTTGCTTTTGTGTTTGGACAGAACTCCACACAGTAATCGGCTGCAGGTTTGAACCCGACCACGACCTGTTGTGCGAGGTGACAACGTTCAAGCAGCTCTCCAGCAGCAATTGTTCTTTTCAGTATCAAATACTCGCCACATGTTGGTCAGAAAAGTTTGTAGCGTGCTCTTTTGTGATGGACTGACAGCTGGAGTCAGTTTGGATTCGCAGCGGTTACAAAGGAAGTCTCCTTCATTCATCGGTGTGTTCAGTATCAGTGTTGCCAGACTCCAGGATTATTATATTTCAGGGCAAATCATCGTACATATAAATCCAGACTGCAGAAAAAACCCTGAGCTGAGTTTCTCATTCTGTGCCAAAGATATGATAATGTATTCGTGGGTTCACCAAGTTGACAGAAACAGGCTCGAACAATAGGGCAGCATTTATCATGCAATCTCTAACACACCACAGTGTGTAAGCAGAGAGGTTAGAGGTTGGCCTTTAGCATTCAGCTACACCCAGGGAAACTGTTTATCCCCCCAGAGTCGTTAAACACAGTCAGGACGAGTTCACTCTGATCTGTGAGATTTGATTAGGTCACTCTGGCAGATCCAGGGTCAGGTTTGAATACATTGGGTTCCCATTAATGAAGCGTTCAGAAACCTGTGAGTAGATTTGCACATATATAACCGTGGTACTAAAAACCTACACTGGTTTTATGAACCCCACTGGAAACTCGGATTTGATCGTAGGCACGTGTGTATGATAATGAATGCCAATCAGTCCTAAAGTGACAGCACACACTCTAGCTAGTCAGCAATTAGCATACATCCCCGCCCGTGAATATCCAGTGACCTCCATATATGGAGGTGATAATTACTATGGACAGGTGCATCCTGTCGACCTGCCAACATGGAGCAAACAAAGAAAAAGAGAGTGAGAGACAAAAAACTTTTCCAAGGCTGAGATTGAAGTTATTTTGAGAAAAAAATATTTTATCATAATTATTGTATTATTAGTGTTGTGACAGGGACAGGTAAATCAAAGGCCTGGAAGGAGGTAACAGAAGCCGTTAACTCTGTGTCCTCTGTTATAAGAACCATCCAAGAGATTAAAACGAAAACGGTTCCACATGAAACTTGATGCGAAAACAAAACAAAACACTTAGCTACAGGAGGAGGCTCCTCCCACTCACTGCTGCAGATGAGACCTCTCTGTCAGGAGTTATTAATGACACATTCAGCGACATGCCTCCACTGGAGCAGCACGAGGTGGATACGGTGGAGTTCTCTCCCCTGATTGAATCAAGCGGAAATGAGATGTAGAAAACGTGTATCAAGTCGATTTAAATAATAATTTAAGAAACCTAATCTGGGGGTAAAATCTGCTAAATGCTAACTAATTCATCTGAATGTGTTATATTTCTAATCTTCTGTCATGTTTAACTTGTTTCAAAGGCATCTGCGTATTGTGAACATGACAGAGCACAATACAAATTAAAACTGTAATTCCAAAAATAATGACAAGTAACATTTATGTGCATTACTTATTTACACAGGCACTATGGACAGTCAGAAGCAGGTCTAGATTTTGGACCTGTCCCAATACCCCCCCTTGGCCCTACCCCTACATTTGCGTGTTCCCGCGAGGGGTAGTGGTGTCCCAATTCCTTTTTGCGTGTAGGGGTAGGGGGCATAATGAGGGGTAGTGGGTATGAAACTAGCCCTTCGGAGCGAGGGATTTCAGATGCTGACTTGCCAGCGAGGGGTAGACGTCGCCATGGCTACCACCGAGCAAGACACGGGGAAAAAGTTCATACATAGCTAATGTTACCGTTGTCAGGTTGCTTGTTAGCTAGCTAGCTAGCTCGCACTATCTGGCGTCTGTCATCTGTCCTGTTCTGCAAAATTGTCAGATTTTTCACATTACAATAACACACCAGCTAGCATAACTATGCTGCCTCGTAATGTTAGCTGGTTAGCTAGCTAGCAGAAGTCCCCTGTCGTCTGTCGTTCATCAAACGAAGCATGATGATTACAGCAAAAGCAATCGGTAGGATGAACTCAACCGGAGACTCCATTGTAGATGCCGGTTGGAAATGTAGATGGCTCGCAGCTTCCTGTTTAAAATAGTTACGTATGCATGAATATAACCGAAGCGGTGACGTAGTGAGTGGTGTCCCAATTCCTAGGGAAAGATTTCAACCCCTACCCCTCGTTGCTTCATTTCGAGGGCCAAGGGGTAGTGGACAAGGGGGGGGTATTGGGATTGGGCCTTTGTTCGTACCTATAAAAAGATCGTAGCCACTAATATATTGATGAATGCCGAAATACACAAACAGTTTACACACAAATTCATTCTGTTCACGTTTCATGAATGAGACCCATTATATGCATGCTGTTGTAGTACTCCAAAGTAGTTGAAATATGGCACTTGGTCAGTAACTTCTCGTGTCAGACACCAACAAATAAAGCTCGTCATAGCGACTCACTCACACACCATTCTGCTTGTTGTGCTAACCTCAGTATCTGGCCCACAAATATTTATCCATATCTGATAATGATCAGACTCTGATCCTCTGCCTGACCCTCCCTGTGTCCAAGGAGATTCAATTATTTTCATGCAAAGCAGTAACCACATGAATGTGTTCACACACAGACCTGGAAAACCATCAAAACGTCAAAATAACACAAAAGTAGTGTAATAAGATATTACTCTACACTGAAAGTAATATTGCAAAGTAACTAATTACTTTTCAAATGATATATAATATGTAACATTGTGAGAGTAACCCTGCACACGGCCAAACACCATACCCTCCTCCAGGCTCCTGACAGAGATAATTATCATACACTTATTAATGACTGTGGTTTCTCACAGCGTCCGTGTCGCCTCCTTTTTGTTCAAAAGTGCTGCCACAAGTGAAAATTTAATGATTTATTGGCAAAGCAACGACTGTGTGAGGATCACTGGACATACAAATCAGCCATGGAGAGTTTGATTATGCTGCAGGAGTGATTTCTTTGAATGTTTTGGTGCCACGACTTTCAGCTTCCTCCAGAATCCGTCCTCCAAACTGACAACAGCTGCCGTTCTCCATGAGAGACCGAGCTGCAAACTTTGAGTGTTTGATATTCAAAAGATACAGCAGAGTATTCCTTTAACCACTGAGCCATCGTGCTGACCGTAGTTTCCAAACGCCCTGTGGTTAACTCCGCCGGTCGTATACGGTGACACATCATCAATATTTCCACAGCTGCCTTTGTCGCTCCTTCCACCGCAGCTTCAATATCACCTGTCTCAGATTTTCACTGTCACCGCTATTTCCGGCTTCCCTCGGTTAACCTTATTCCTCACCACACACCCCCATGCAGCGTGGAATGTAAATAAACCGAGAAGCCACAGCCAGTACACACACACACACACACTCACACACACATTTGTATGCTGCAACGAGTTCAACCGTGTTTCTATTTCTGGCCCGGTTCGATTTCTTTGTAAGTCTACTGCGCCGCCTTTGGAGCATTTCTTGGTTGTAAAATAAAGGCTGGGGATACATGTACTTCTCCACAAAGATTTGTTAGCTTCCTCTATTACAAGATGTGCGTCTGAGTGTTTGTGTGTGTGTATATTTGAGTGTGTGTGTGTGTGTGTGTGTGTGTGTGTGTGTGGGGAGGGAGACAGAGATAACATTGTTCTCCCAGAAATCTATCAGCACCAACAGGATTGCTTCCCCCCCTCCCGCTGCCTCGCTTTTTCCTGTGTTTCATTCCTGTTTCCATCTCCCCCGCCTCGACTCTCTCTCTATTCACTGTTCCCCCCCTGCTCTCCTCCTCTCCTCCTTCCTCCCCCCTTCTTTCTCTACCTCCTATTCCTCTCTTTCCATTACTCTCTCTTCTCAAGCTCTCCCCAGACAGAGCACCAGTTGCACTTTATAACATCTAGTTTAGCAGCTGCCCACCAAACACGGAGACGCACTGGGAGACAAAGGATAGCCGGGCTAACTCGTGTGTGTGTGTGTGTGTGTGTGTGTGTGTGTATTTGTGTGCGTGTGTGTGCATCGGCATGTCTGCGAAAGCTATCTTCTCTAAATGATACTCTGCCTCCTCTACCCCTGACAGAGAGAGAGATAGATATGAAGACAGCAGAGAAATGGGAGTAGAGAGGGAGGTGGAGAGGCGGGAGACAGATGGGAAGAAGGGAGCGGGAGGAAGAGGAAAGAGAGGGATGAGGGGGAAAGAGAGACGACGGGGAGAAGATATAGAGGAGGGGAAGTGAGTGATAGAGGGCCAGAGAATAAAAGGAGATGTATAGGGATTAGGTGAGAGGGAAAAAATTAGTTATGGCTGGTGCAGACGGGAGACAAGAGGGATGGAGGTCGGGCGCAGCAAGGTTGTACTTTGCATTTGTCAGTTCAACTCTGTTGTACTGTATAATGTATAATTTCCTCGTGTCGGGGGCAAGAGTACAACATATTATAGGCCAAGGAAGCAGCCTGGGAGAAGTGATGTCTAAGCAGGTGAGCTCCTATTATAAATAAATGTTGCGTTGGCCATAAAACACCTGCAGCACAAAGCAGTCACAGCTGGACTTAAAGTTAAAGGAGGACGCTGGAGTTATTCTACATGTCAGAGCACATGAAGTGACCAAAACCAAAAGTGTTAGTTTGTGTGTTAAAACTGTCTGTGGGACGCGGCCCAAACTCCTCTGGTTCACACTGAAGATGTGGATCAATCAATTTATACAGGACTGCTTTGTACCGAGTTTGCTTTCAGTACAGCGTAAGCTCAAAACTACGGTGGCCAACAAGGACAGATGCCTAAAATATCTCCATACGTACAAATGTGCTGCAGCTTCAGAGATGATGCCATTGAAAAAAATCAATAATCCAAAACATTAAAATTCAAAACCGGTACATCAACTTCAGTGTAGTACACTATGTACGCTTCGTACTTCTTGCATGGTGCACTAATTTCAACAGGGTAGTGTCGTCTCAAATTGCACACTGGCATTTTGCACTCACTGGAGGTGATGACATTCTTCTTCTTTGTGTTCTTTTTAAATTGCAAACAGACTGTAGAGCATTATCGCCAACATTTGACCTCTATCTCCGCCCACACATAAACCAAACTTACGCCACAACAAAGCTGATTAAAATGTGCCGCCGTAGCTAGGAGCAATTTAGCTAGCTAGCAAGTGCTAACATTACCAGTAGCATTATTGTTGGTGGTACCAAATCATTCAGACCCAACAAACATTACCGACAGCCTCCACTCACCAACAGTTTTGGTTCTTAGTGCAAAAACGTGTAACTAACAGACTCATTGTTGTCTCCAGCCGCCATGTCAAAGGTTGAGAAGTTTGCTACGTCACAAAGATGGCGACCGTTGAGGGCGACAAGTGTCCGTCATTCCACACTCAACTTCTGGACTGTTTTGAGTGCACCAGTAGTACACTGCATTTTCCTGTACTATGCAGTGTGAACACACTTAGTGCACCTGTGCACTCAAAATATGAAGTGTACATACAGAAGTATGTTTTAGACTTTGCATTCATTCATTCAGAAATGGCATTGTTTCTGAGGCTGCAGCACGTTTCTCCAAATGGAAATGTTTCAGGCCGTGCATTGTGACCTGGGGGCCACCGTACCAGATACCAACATGACATCAGACACTGGGTTAGTGTTCAGAGTTTTTTTTGCAAGTGTTTTTAACACAGGATGATTTGGTGGGCAGGGATGTACAGCGCCTCCTTGAGGGAATCAGTTGAAGAGGTAGAGTGAGTGGGGTTTTGCTCTTCTGATTGAGCATTTCTGATATAGGGATTCAATCGCTGGGAGGTGGGAGCCAATACTTTGGTTGATGTATTGATAATGTGCTGCAGTGTGTGACTGTCCGTGCTGCTGTGTTAATCTGTTATGGATGAGGTGAGAATGATCTGAATGATCTGAATGATGGCTGCGTTCAACTGGAGGAAGATGCTTTGTTTAATTTTAATGCTTTTGAGCCGTCTCAGGGAAAACCATCTTGGCTGGGCTTTATTTGGTAATGTGTCTGTATTGATGTTTCAGTGTTTTCCTGATGTGTGTGCCAAGAAATCTGCAAGAGTCAGTGATGGTTTTGGGTTCTCATGAGACCCGTGGGGAGGGG
This sequence comes from Epinephelus moara, assembly GCF_006386435.1. Classification (NCBI taxonomy): domain Eukaryota; kingdom Metazoa; phylum Chordata; class Actinopteri; order Perciformes; family Serranidae; genus Epinephelus; species Epinephelus moara. The sequence continues at coordinate 40,006,473 of NC_065524.1, read as the reverse complement.
GCTGTGCCTGAAATCTTTAATGAGGTCTTGTGTTTTGGATGTGTGGAGCTGGAGGTTGTTATCAAGGTACAGAGTGGCTGATGGGCTACCTGCAAATGTAACCTCACTTGGATGTTTGACCTCCAGTGAGAAGAGTTTGATGATAAACAGCTGAGGGGTCGTAAATCTAAACCTGATTTTGTGACATCACAACTAGTTTGGAAGCCAGTCATGCTCCAACATGCAAACTAACCTCAGTGTGGCGTCACTACAAGCAGCGATATTACCAAGTTAAGTATTCTCAGTAGCGTGGTGGTAACGTCACGACTTTCAGAGTCAAACAGCACTGCAGCGTCCACAAGAGTTACGAGCTCTTTGTCCCAGCAGCGTGTTTTCTGGATAAAAGTCAGGATAATAAAACTGAGGATAAGTCAAGTGACTGACACCAGCGCCACATTGAGGCATGTAGACGAGGGGAGCACTTCCTGTATGACATCACATACTGATCCTTCAGTTTATTCTGCTCGCTGTTTTGCTGTTGGCTTTTCTTGACAAGTCCCGCCCTACTCTGCTTCTGATTGGCTACACTGCACTTCTTGACACGTCTCTCACGTGTCTCGCCCATAAACTGTATATGTTTAGTGGATCTGCAGTGGACACCAGAGAAACAGACACAACAAGGGCCGAGAGACGAGCTGAGAGACAGAGGACAGTGTTAAGACAGAAGAGAGGAGACAGAGACAGACTGATGTCACGTGTTATCTGCAGGACATGTTCATGTTCTAATGTGCCACAAAAAGAAAAGTTTTAATTCAGGTCTGTTAGCTTTATCGTTGATATTACTGTCTTTTATTTATAATGGTTTTATCGAGTGAAAAATATACTTTGGAATTCTGTTTTTGAATTTGTGACAGAGCCAGAGAGCCGACTGACAGAGGCCGAGACAGAGACATGCACTGAGCAGGAAGAGGAGAGAGGCCGACTGATGATGTCATGTTATTGGAGGCCATGTTCACATGTCACTAAGTCTTCAAAATAGGAGAAAGTTTTCATTTAAGTTAGTTATTTTATAATTTACAGTTCAACTGAACATGTTTTGCTGCCTGTTTGTTTGACTGACAGTTTTTCTGATCACTGAGGTAAAGCTGATTTGACATAAAGTCAAAAAATACAAGTAACTTTATGAGAGTAACAAGTTACTTCTGCCATTTTCTTGCAGCTTAGCTCACTACATTCCTCTGGAGAGAACTTCAGTGTAGCTGAGCTCACTACATTTTCTAAGTAGCTTGCCCAGCACTGCCCAACATAAGACGAAGCTGAATCCTACGAAGACTGATGATTGTTCCCTCACACTTGCACAGATGTTCTGACTGTCAGGAAGGAGAATAAACCTAATACACTTGACAGCACACTGAACCAGAGTTCTGGAGGTACACAACCCTGCAAATCCCCCGAGAACCAGTATTTTGTTTGTTCTTGTACCAAAAGAGACACAAAGAGAAACCAGCAGCTTGCACTGTTTATATGCAGTGCAAGCTGTGCTAAATAAAAAGGCCAAAAATAAGAGGAGTTTGGGTGAGATCCTGGACAGAGAGGCACGCACTGTACAGCACAGGAGTTAAATGAATTCCTATTCTCCTGTTCACTGCTCCGTCTCTCTCAGGCGACACACGAGTGACATCACTGGTCGCAGATGTCTTTAGCACCTTTACACAAAGTGTGATGTGGAAACGTGAAAAATGTAGTTCACAAAGACTGAGAATGAACTTGAGATTTGCATATTAGATTCTGGAATTTTTGACTTGGAGAGAGAGGAGAGAAGATTTTGAAGAATTTCTCAGCAGATAGTAGTTCTACATTGTCACAAAACTGAGCACAGCATTAGTTCATGTCAGGACACAATGTCAAGCTCTTTGCAACCTGCCTCCACCCCAGCTCCTCCTTTTCATGTTGTGTCTGACTTATCAATGTCATTTCTGTTTGTCATTGATGCTGCTCTGTTCTGTTCCCGGGGGTCTTTGCTGCTGCTCTCCCTGCCTCAGTCTGTCCTTGTATGCATGTGGAAGGGCAGAGAGGTTTGCTCTGTCTGCCTCAGTCTGTCCTTGTATGCATGTGGAAGGGCAGGGAGGTTTGCTCTGTCTGCCTCAGTCTGTCCTTGTATGCAGGTGGAAGGGTGGAGAAGTGTGTTCTCTCCACCTTCGGCTTTCCAGTAGGCAGAGAGGCCCCAGAACAGAGCCATACAGCCAAATATAATACTGCAATGGGAATAAAGTTTTCTTTGACAAAAAAAAGGTCCCGACTGAAAGATACTTTTGGATCGATACATCACTCTCAGGTTTGCAGCTGGACCCAAGAGTAAATTATCTTAGCGTAGCATAAAGCCTGGAAGTTTCCTTTGGCAATCACCATCCAGAGATAATGTTAGACACTGGCGGCCAAGCTAACGCTAACCCCACTCCGCTGAACAATCTTGACACACCAAGCTCGACGAAACTACCGTCCAACAACTCATCAAACAACCATCTTTTGCTCATGTGTTTAATCTGTCTTCTCAGAAAGCGTTAAATCTGCCCACAGTTCAGTCTGTCAGGTGTATGCAGTGTTTGTGACAGGTGTTATGACGTGTCGGTCAGTCTGTCTGCTCTGTGTCACATTTAGCTGCAATAAAAATGATTGATTGACTGAAAACTTTATCTTAGGAGGTAAAACTGATGCAGACAAAGTTTTCCTTTGAGGAAATAATCTGCAGTTGGAAAAAAGGTAATAAATTGCTTGTTTTTTATTGCAATACTCAGCATATCCCAATGTCACAATAATATTGTATCGTGACCTAAGTATCATGATGATATCGTATCATAGGTCCTCTGGTGATTCCCACCCCTCGCAGTCAGGACTTCACCTTGATGCTGCTGTTGACACCACATTTACAGTGTGTGTTACTGTAAACTTTCACTTTTAAACCACATTAAGACCAGTTTTAATCCAGAGGTCTGGATACCTTTGGATGTGAAAGTCACAATGATTTGGTGTCTGGCTTTAGTCATAAAATCATCTGTGCTGTTACTTCCTGACAAATAGATGGAAAAAATATCACAGTCATAAAAAACACAACATGCTATCAGCAGAAAACACATTCCTCCTAAATGTCAACTTTTATGAGACAAAGAAAAACACTGTTTGACTCAGATTGACCAACAGGAGTTTTCAAAAGCCCGAGGCTACCCTGTAATCATCACACTGAGCTGCAGAAAAGAAACAACAATGCTCCTTTTTCAATTCAATCGCGTCAAATGAAGTTTAATAAAACTTCTGTGATTTCTTTCAGGTCTTATTTTGAGACATTTAAAGGTGCATTGATTGATTGTTGGCCATCAGGTCACCACCACGATGCTGACTGCCAATTTACATTCATCTAGCAGATACAAAGCAATGTTAGCATTCCCTTGGAGTCTACACGATGAATCTAAGTCCAATATTCACTCATCTTTTAGCTCTGTTTTGGTCCCCACCAGCCCCTAAGAGAAATATCTGGCTCTTAAGTTGCTAAATATTGAGCTTTCTTCACCAGCTAGTTTCTACGTTTGTCTGTCTGTCTTTTGGTGCCGGGCAGGTAAGGTACCAACCTGTTCTGTTCCAGTCCATAGGGCTTTCAACTAACTCTAATGTAAACATGTACGTGGCAATAACATGGTGGAGAGAGCAAAAAAGTCCTGGTAAGGTGGGAGGGAGTGGCCCGTTCTCATTCTGAACTCATCAAATACATTTCGATACGGATGCACAAAGGCACCTTTTGCAGCAGTAAAATACGCACTAGGCCACAGCAGTTGCTGACGCAGCAGTGATCAACCAGTGTTTTCAAATACCGGCACTGTGTCACTGGATGTCTGCATAAGATACTGATGCACAAAGGTACCCTTCCTGGAGAGTTTGTAACGCAATTAGTAACAACCTAATATAACGAGCTGGAACGTCCCTATAGGGCAGGCAGGTGGGAGCAGCATTGGATGGGTCCAACAGTCCCTGGACTTTCACCCGCGAGCCCGCTGGTCACTTCCAGAGGCACTGACAATTCAAAGGGAGAGCTGGGAAGATTTTGCAGCTTAAATAGACCATAGATGACATACGGGGAGTGATGTATGACGTGTGTATGAATCAGTGCAGCTTGAGTTAACCACACAGTAAATGTGCTGTAAATCCAAAGCGATGAGCAAAAGGAGGCTAAATTTGGTCGAGAGAGAAACAACAATTTCCAAATAAGGCGACAGAATCACATATCGACTGTATCCTTGAATTTAATTCAGATCATAGATGATTGATATCCCCGATATAAGAGCTCATTAACGATATTAATCCACACGCCCTTGAAACAGATGACCAATGGGATCTTAGACTTGATACACGCATCATCTATATCCACTAAACATAGCTTGTTACGACTGAAAGTGGCACACAGAGCTCATTTAACTAACGTTAGACTGGCAAAGATTTATCTGAATGCTGTGCTGCTATGCCCTCGATGTAGAGGCCAGCCAGCAGACTTAATGCATATCATCTGCTCATGTCCAAATCTCTCCACCTTCTGGATAAGTATTTTTAAAGCTTTTAGTGAGATGTCTGAAACCTAATTGGACCCTAACCCAGGCTGTGCACTTTGTTTGAGTTATTAATACAATTATTTGTTTCTTTTGTTTTTCCCTCCTTCACCTGAACGTATTTTGTAACCTGTGATCCTTTGGATGGGTGTGCAGCAGTGGCGGCTGCTGGTCTTTCAAACAGGGGAAGCTCACTTTAAGTTCACACCATAAAATGTGTCACATTGTAGCGAGGCAGTAACTTATAAAAGGAACATTTAATTGAAGCAGTTTTTCAACCACACTCACGCCGTAGAACCACAGCAACACACACCTCAAAGATTTTCAGATGGGTTTGAAAATGAGCTATATGGAAATAAGGAACTTCGGACGGCACTCTGTCAGAAGACTCCACTCGCTGATGCCGGTGTATATTTCCAAAGCGCTGTCAATCACAAAGGGGTTCAGCCTTTTAGACCATTCCTCCAATCATCATGCAGACACCGAGCGTCCTCTCCCGCCTACCGCTCCATCAGGTCCCAGGGAAGCTGAGCCTCCCTGGAAGTGACGATTTTGTCGCATTTATCCAATGACCATCTCGCTTTGCTGCATTTGCCGCTGTCTCATAGGAATGCTTGGAGGCTCCGCGTCCACCGTGCAGACACGAGAATGTATGACAGGGAGGTCGCGTTTGAAAACTGGTTATAAACAGCTGACGTTTGAACATCATGGTCGTGATGTTAAACGCATCTTAGCGCACGTTTAATGCAATGTAAATTCTTATTTTAATGTAAATTCAATAGTGCATATTTGAGCATTTCTTCTATGGAATTTTATGGGAAGTTCAGCCTCCCTTGTTGTCTCAGAGCAATCGCCCCTGGTGAGCAGGGTGTTAGGGATGAGTCAGGAGTACTAATTTTCAACTTTTCAGCATTTAGGATGAACACTGTTTCTTCATAGTCAGCGGAGGAATGGTTTAATAGAAGTCAAATATACATGTTCTGTATCTTTTTAGTGGGATAAAAACTCAATGAAACATATTTACAAAAACAACAGAAAAAGAGAGATGAGGGGTTGCTCTGTATAATAATATATAATCAAACGTAGATCAAAACCTTGTGTCAGATGCTAGTGGCTAATTCATTAGTTTCAACCACTGTAAGTTTGATAATTGATACTTTTCTGTGGGTTCAGATTCACAACACGACACGTAGAGTTCAATTCAATATCATCATCAAAAATAATATATTAGATGCTGTTTCTCCTTGATTCAAACAGACCTGTGCATTTAAACCTGATTCTATTAAAGGAAACAGTATTGATTTGCTGTCCAGCCTGATATGTGAATGCAAAACTGCACCACATTGTCTGTATTTCATTTATCATTCACGATTCAAATGCTTAAATATATGTGTGCCTTACATTTTACAGCCCGAGGCGGCTCAGCTGACAGTGATTTATTGGATTAACTGCATTTATTCTACTCTGAAATTCATTACCTAAATCTGTCATTAAAAAAAAAAAAAACGTATCTTGCCATTATGGGTTTAGGCTTTAAGTAATTATGTTGCAGGTATCTCCTGCAAGAAGTTAGTAAACCTTTCTAATTGCACTATTGGATTGCTCATGCCTTGCTGCAAACCATTAACTAAACGTCTGAGGAGCCAGATATACGCTGTGAGGTAGTTAATTAGAATGGAGCAATGCCAGCGGTTAAGACACCCCATAATATAGCTATAATGCTTGAGCGATCTCGGCTGAACAACCTCTCTGACTGGAGCACAGGCTTCAGCTGCATTTTCACGTCCGAAGAAGCCGGACGTCGGATATCGAGAGCGCCGTGGCGAAGGCGAGGCGACGACGTGCTTCTCACAGCTTCATTCATCAATCCTTTCCAGATGATTCTGTCACCGCTTCACGATTTGCAAAATAATTTCCCGATTGTAGCTGAAATGTCCTCCTTCCTTCAGCCTCTGTCTCTGTTCATTATTTACCCACCTGCATTTTCTCTCTTTTCATCCCCCCGTCTCCCTCCATCCCTCCTCCTGTCTGCTTTCCTCTCCATGCTCCTCCCTGCCATCTCTATCTATTCATCTCCATCCTCTTCTATCTCTTTATTTCTATCTCTTCCTCCCATTCCCTCTGGTTGCCTCTAAGAAATTCCTTAACGGCAGTTTTTTTTTTTTTTCGGGAGGAAAGACAGAGATTGATGGAGTGAACAGCAATAAAGAGACAAGAGGAGAAGGAGAAGGAGTGTGTGGAGGGGGGGATAATAGAGGGAAAGAGTGAAAGAGCAGGGAGGGAGGAAAAAAAGACGAGAAGTGAAAAATCTCTGAGCCATAATCTTCACTCAGCCTGGAGAAGCTCTGGCAAGCTGACCACACACGCACACACACATGCACACACACATGCACACACACACACACACACACACACACACACACACACACGTTCTGTGTGGGCTAAGTTTAAGACAGAGTGGAAATCAATGCAACCACTACCACTATGCATGATAATGAGAAACACTGTGCCTCTGTATGTGTGTGTATGTGTGTGTGTGTGTGTGTGAGAGGCAGTATGACAGTGGATGTGTGTCTAAAACGAGCATCTGTTTGTGTGTGTGGATGCTAGTGGATATCTGCAGAGTGTGTGTGTGGTCTAATCCTAACTAAGCCTGTGGATGTGTGTCTGACTGTGATACAGAGTCATCGGCTGATTGGTGTATCTGTCCTGTGTGTGTGTGTGTGTGTGTCCACGTGTGCGTACTGTATGCGTGCACGTCAGTATGAGTGTGTATTTGTGTTACGGCCTCGCTGGAGGTAAACTCAGCACTGAATGCAGTGAGGGAGAGTTCAGGTTCAACAAAAAGTCACTTTATTAAATGTGCCGGGAAAGGGCAGGGGTAGTAAGTGAAACTAAGCCTCTTCCTGGTCACGCTATCTTTGCTCGGGCGGCTCAGGCGGACGTCGACTGGAGGAAATAGAAGCGGGCAGAGGGGCAGCGGCGAGGTGGGGGTGGAGTGGTTGGAGGTTAAAGACAGGGCGGTGTAACTACAAGCACCGCTAACCTGTCCAGATCCAGCGCTTGAAGTTGCGATCCAGAATCGTTATTCCTGGTCACGCTGCAGGTTTCAAGAAATCCATACGACCACGGCCGAGTCCTGACACGTTGGGCGGTTCATCAGCAGCTTATTCCTCACATTAGAGATGGTACAGTTAAGATGTCTGGCTGCCACACTGTGGAACACTGACATGTTTATCAATGTGTGCAGGACTACTTTATCTCCTTTAAGGCCTCGGGCAGATCACACAGAGCGTCGATATCGCACATATTCACTAACAAAGTTTTACTTTTTCATTCTTAGGCTGTAACTATCTTCCTCTCCCTGTTGTTCACAGCTTGCACGCAGTTCGAGGCTGTCAGTGGAGTCATCAGCTGTCCTACAGCTGATTCACAATCAACCAATAGCACAGCGACCAGTATCGTGATAGATTGAGTGGCGATATTGTATCAATCCTTTGTTATATACATTATTAATTTTTGCAAATACACCTTTTAATACAACTGTTGGTGCTTGAATAATAAAATCAGTAGCTCTTTCGCTCCACTAGATGGTGCTGATGTTTTTTCTCCTGGTGAGGTCAGCAGAGGTCTCAGTCAGCGCCATTTGGCAGGAAGTTCATCAAAACAAAGATGGAGGCACCGGAGACAGAAATCAGAAGATCAAACGTCTGGACTTATTTTGGATTTTTAAACACAGAAGGAGGACTTGGTCATGACACATGAGATTTAAAGCAGTGTCATATGAGAATAAAATACTGGGAATGCCACGAACATGAGGGCTCACCTCACACGACACCATCAGGAGATAGCGTTAGCCGCTAGCAGCTAAGCTAACACTAACTCGCTTTGTTGAAAAATCAATCAACCCGGGACACACTTAGCTTGACACAACTACCATCCAACTGTGAGAGGGCTGAGAAAATAACACAGTCCATCAGCTACGTCCTGTTCAGAGATCTGCGTCCATACACCTCGTTCATCGTTGCAGTTGCACGCTGACATTTTTAAAACATAGAAGACCAGGCTTGATTATCGAGAGTCTCTCGGAATCAATGACATATTTAAAAATAGCGGGTTTGTGCACTGACTGCAGTGTTTCTAGCTCCACCTTTTTATAGTATTGGAGCCACAGACTACATAATAAAGATGGACAATAAGTCAGGTCCCAAAAGTGAAGCCACATCATCTGGCTCGCCCCCTGGTGGCTGGCTGCAGTGTCGGTCATAAACCCTGCCGCCTCCATGTTAGCAGATGGGACACGGGCCGAACTGAAAACTCAAAGAACACGTCAAATACATTTTACCACAGAGATCACTATAGCACAGACTCTGGCTCTAAATGACGTCACCAGAGCAGTGGCCATATCCAGGATATTCTGGCTTCATTCATGTACAGCGGGGGGAAGTGGAGACGTGTTGTCCATCTTTATATACAGTCTATGATCGGATCAGTCTGTTAGGTATCACAAAGGGTTCATGATAAAACGAGAGTGAATGAGACAGTTCTGTTGGTACCATCTGCAACTTTCTACATTGGAAATGCTAAAACCTGACTAATGTGTGACATCTGAACTGAACCGCACTGCTTGGTGGAAATGAGGCTTTACTCTCTCTGAAATAACTTTCCACAGAGACCAAAACATTTTTTTCCCCCGGCTGTTAACAAGTTTATTTCTGCTGTAAAGTTGGATATTTTACGGGGATTCTATGTGGATTTATCTGATGTGGAGCAGTCAGTGGTGATGTTCTTGTGTTTCAAATACATGGGCCAGACGTGGCTGTTGAAGAGGCCAGGAGGGTCTGGCACCTGGAAGTTCCTAGAGCTCCTCCTCTTTTTGCATTCTTGATATGGGATGGAAATAAAATAACATTCAGCACGTCGACCAAAGGTCCGTAGGTATAAAGCAGAAAGCCTTCCACATTGGCTTCATTTTTCAGCCTCAGAATTTGCCACTGCAACCCGAAACATGACACACTCTTTCCCAGAATTGCTCTCAGGTACCAAAATTTGGCACTGACTGACTTACTGTGAATTCTTAATGTAATTCACAAAGTACAGAGTTCGGTACACAACCTAGTTATGGTGATGCATTATATCCTTAGGTCAAACAAGAGCTATTCTTTTCTTTATAGAGAAAGAAGGATCATCTGCACACGACTCGTACGACAGGTTGGGACCACTCGTGAAGTTTTTGAGCAATACCAAAGTACTGGTGAAACAACCCAGTCTCACTTCTAAGTCGTCGAAAACCGGCGCTTGGTCAGTGACTTCCAGCGTCAGACACCAACTAAAAAAGCTGTCCTTTAACGTTGGTATGACATGCAGCCAGTTGCCGTTATTGAGCCCGGTGGGATCAGGGGGAAATGCGGTGGGACAATAACGAAAGTTAGGGCAGCGGAAGTCAAAGTAAGGTGAGAGGGAGGGGTGGTGGATTGGTCAAACAACCACTGACTTTCACCTGGGAGGCCGGTGTTCCAGCAAGATTGTAAAGACAAACCCTGTTCTTTTGTCCTAAACCCAATATCTTTATATGTACTGTAATTGTGTGTATGTGTGTGTATAATGTCTGTGAGAGAGAGAGTGTGTATGACTGATGTAGCTGTGTGTGTGTGTGTGTGTGTGTGTGTCTGTGTGTCTGTTTGCTTTGCATGAGTGTGTGGATGTGGGGTGTGTGAGTGTGATTTGTGAGAGTGTCTGTGTGTTAATTGGAGGGCTGTTGTCTTGAAAGATCATCCATTTGTCTCCATCTGGCCCTCTGGCTGCAGATACCTCTCTGCTACATCACACGCACACACACACACGCACACACACACGCACACACACACACACACACAGTTACTGATGTGCACGCCAATGGTGCATCCACTCGGCACCGGTGTTCCCACGGTGTGCCAAGGTCCTCACCCACCACACTTGAAACATTTTTGAAGACAATAGCAGCGACAACATTTTATCAAAGCCGCCACTCAAATGCATTTTAATCTACATCTTCAATCAATGTGCTTCTGAATGATGTCCAGGTTCTGCAGTCTGCGGGATAAAAGCCTGTAATATCGACTGTAAAGTGGAGGTGGAGGGCGTGCAGCGGGCCCACCGGCTCATTTTGGAGCAGCCTCGCCTCTCATTTATTCAGAGATGGAAAGGTGATGCTCAGCTTCTCTCTCCATTAAAATCACAACACAATTGCCTCCGTCTTTCATCCAGCGTGAGCAATACAGTCTCAGTCTAACATAAAATAACTGCCATAATTGTGAGAGATGACTCCTGCACTGAAGCCTCTGTGATGAAGGCTTTCATGTAAACACTCAGGGCGATGTACAGTGTGTGTGCGTGTGTGTGTGTGCGATGGAGTGTGTGTGTTTGTGTGTCTTGTCTAATTTGAACAATGTTTATTCATAGGATTAGACTGTTTGGCTAGAATATGGGTCGTGTTCACGAAACAGCACGGCAAACACTTTTTAAAGTGATGCAATATTAATGTCAATATGCCCGTCTCATTTTCATCTCGTCGCAGATTTTGTGGGACTTCTTAAAGGGCCGGATTCATTAAAGGTTCACCATGCAAGAGTGCATCAAAGTCTTTTTAACGTCTGTGGGGACAAGGGATGGGTACTGAAACCTGGTATGACACTGTCCCCGAATCATTAAAGACCGTAGTATTGACAAGCGCCAACGTTTCTGCTATCATGTTTATCAGTGTGTGTCTGTTCCACGTTTTTCTCCTCACTGACTTGGTCAATCCATGTGAAATTTGGCACAGTGGTAGAGGGTCATGGGAGGATGCCAATGAAGCAATATTACATCAATTGGCCAAAGGGGGACGCTATAGCAACTGATTGAAATGTCAAACTTTGAATGGGCATAT
>NC_065524.1:39984072-39994616 GCF_006386435.1 Epinephelus moara | reverse complement strand
GCTGTACATAATCACGGAAACTGTCAGTGTGTCATTCTGTCAGTCAGTCATTCTGTCTGTCCCACGTTTTTCTACTCACTGACGTGGTCAATCTATGTGAAACTGCACATAGGCATTGAGGATTGGCATAGGTAGAAGGTGACAAAGCTACCAATGGCTATGGAGTAGTTTCGATTAAATTTATCTTCAATCCAGAGGAGGGCTCTCTGTGTCAGAGCCTCACAGCCTGCTGCATGTGTGAGGGGCGGAGCCAGCAGAGGCCCTGCTCTCAGTAACAATGGCAGTTATACTTCACAAGACGCCGGCACTGCTTGTAGCCACAAGTTCAACAGCTCCTGTGCCTGTGAGGGCAGAAACACGAGCAATTTTTGGAAACATCTAGTGAAAGTTTGTCACATACAGGCGGAGAAATGCACCGTTTTTCACCACCTAACTTGTAGTTCATCTCCCATGACTCCATCCACCCCGGGTATGTTCAGGTCTATAATATTAATTTATCCATTTTATATTAATTGGCAGAGTAGCACAGTAGCGTCCACAAAAGATTGTAACCAGTGGTTATTTGACTTCCTGTTGCCTTTCTATCATCTTGAACCAGTCTGGCCATTCTCCTCTGACCTCTGAACTTCAGCAGCTCGTCTTCACCATGTCTACATGACTAAATGTTAATGAGTTGCTGATTAGCTATTTGTGTTGACGAGCAGTTAATGTGGGAAGCCAGTGAAGGATCAGGTCCTTGTAGCTGCTCTATCAACTCGTGCAGGGCGAGCACACACAGAGGGACAAGGACCACAGTGCAGCAGACGAAGGAAAAAGTAAAAGGGAATAATACAATAAATAATAAAGCAAACAGCACGGACAGGACGGATGAACGAGCACGTCTTCCATATAATAAGAGTTCACACTGAGAAGTAAAAAAAGTCGCTGGCATTAAACACAACTTGGCAATCTGGCCTGTATCTGGCCTGTGTGGGAGCATGCTGAGGCACGACAACAACAACAACACATACACAATGGAGTTTAACCCATATGGTGTCAGAAGGCTGATACAAATATTTTCAGGCCAAAGACACAATCAGCAGTTTTACTCTATATATTCTCTGTTTATATCAGGACTCATTTTATGAAGTCGTCTGATGACTGTTTTCTCAAATTAATCAAATAACTGTGGTCAGTGAAATGTTCTGTCTGATCAGTGTTAACTCTGAAAGCTATTTTAGATTTAGTCTCAGTGTTGAGACGACAATGTTTATTAATGTTAGTCACATTTTAGTCATTATGTTTTCTATATATTAAACTTTGACAGCACAAATAACTAATGTGAGCCAACTAGGATTTGTCCCCAGGTTCATTGTAAACTCTGACTTATCCATGTGACTGTTAAGAAGCAGAAACATAACTTGTTTCTTCATGTGCAACATCTTAGTCCGGAGGTTTAAACTGGTGTCCTCTCACAGAGTTGGTGATTCAAACTAAACTTTCATCTCTGTCAGAGAAAACTGATCTGAGTTCAGACTGTTTACTTACAGCACAGCTACACTCACAGATAACTGAGCCTCCTACCTGCCTGTCAAACACCATCAACCCACAAACCTTCTCCAGTCCGGACTGAGTGGAGTCCTGCGGGGTGAAGCTGTGAAGGCTGCGAGCGGAGCTAGCTGCTAACTGCAACTAACAAACTCCACAGATCCATTCAGCAGCTCCACCATCCACAGTCAGACACACACGGCTGATTATTTACTGCTGAGTTACAGCTCACAACTCGCACCAACCCAAACATCCTGGTGCAGACTATTTACTGGAGTTTACCAGCTAGAAGATCATTACAAGCATGGCTGTTCTCAGCTTTCAAGGTCCGCTAGTCGGTCATGAACATTTTCATCATGTCTTGTCTCATCAATGAAAATGAAACATAGATTTTGTCTTATTTTCATTAGCAAGATCTATTTTTAGCTCATCTTTGTCTCTTGTTTATCATGGAAAAAAGGTCGTTGACAAAAAGTCTTCATCAACAAAATTAGGGCTGCTTTCACACCTGCCCTGTTTGGTTCGGTTCAGTCAAACTCAAGTTCGTTTGCTCCCTCAGTGCGGTTCGTTTGTGCAGGTGTGAACACACCAAAACAACCGGACTGAGACCTTCTGGAAGAGGTGGTCTCGGTCCGGTTACAAACGAACTGTCATATGATCAAAAAATCAGCTAATAGTTTGATTTTTAACTTTTCATAGTTAAAACTCTGAAGCGACACTTTTAATTTTAAAACTGCAGACATAATATTAAACGTCACGATCAATTTATGAACATGAATAATTAATTTGAGTCAAAAGACAGATTGATACAGATGTAAACTCTTTTGAAAATGTTTTCTTCTGATTAGATAATATTTTATTGCAGGATAACATTAGTCATCACCCTTCTGTCATCATATATTTTTCTTTAAATTCAAATACAAAAGTGAAGGAGAAAGGAGACGTGGGAGTGAACGTCTGTGTAATTAACCCACAAAGTACACCGTCAACTTCAAAAACCCCCTCTTTACTTCCTCCTTTATCTCTGGATTTTTTCCCTCCTCCGTTCATGTCTCTATCTCTCTATCTTCCTCTCTTGCTGTCTCTCTGAAGTCCGGTTGCCGTATCAGACAGGCTAATTAAAGCAGCACATAATAATGAGAGAGCAGAGGAGGAGGAGGAGGAGGAGGAGGAAAGGGGAGGGTCAAAGGGAGAGAGGAAGAAGAAAGGAGTCATGATTCGGGGATGTCACATTCCTATCAAAGCAACTTGTTCTTCAGACTCATTTCCTCTTCCACTGAACCGTGCTGTAACGCCGCGTTTCCTTCTTCTTTGTGTTTGGTTTTCTGCGATTAAATAATTAAAACTAACAGAATTATAAAAACACACATTTGGTTGCTGTTTGAACGAGAGCGCGCTGATGAGGAGAAGCAGCTGATGCCTGTGGGGTGTTAATTAAGGCTAGTTTCAAAAGTTAAAGAAATGTAACGTGCAGCCTAAGGACCTCCCCGGAGACGGCGACTCCACGTTTCAAACACACAAATCCAGTCATTTTAAATGAGCTGTGAGAGAGAGGTGCCTGGTGAGGGGACACCTCTGTGAATCTGACTGTGATATATTTGAGATTCATTATTAATGGTAGGTGTAACAGAGACGTGCCGGTGATTCCTGTCTGGGACCTACCTGGATATGAGCTGCATGTTAACTGAAGGTGTGAAAGGAAGCCCTGCAGTTGAGGAGCAGACTCTTGTTTTGCATCTCCTTGCAGTTGTTTTACATCTCGGTGTCGCAGCTCTCTGTGTCTTTGTGCATCTTTTCTATCATCCTGCATCTCTTTACAGCCGTTCTGTGCATCTTTGTGTCTATTTAGTGTCTGCTTGTAGTTGTTTTGGTGCATCTTTGGTGCATTTCATTACTGTTAGCAGTTGTCCACATCTCTTTATGTCTCTTTGAGGCCTTTATGTGAAAATGTAGCATCTCTGTGTGGTTGGTTTTTGTCTCTTTGTGGTCAATTTGCATCTCTACTGGCTATTTAGCATTAGCTTGGAATCGTTTTGCTTATCCTTGGTTCCATTTTGTATCTCTTAGTGGCTGTTTGCAGTCCTTTATGGATATTTTGCATCTCTTTATGACCTTTTTGCATCTCTTTGTGGTCATTTCATGTCCATCTCAAGTTGCTTTGCACCACTTTTCTATCATTCTGCATCTCTTTACGGACATTTTGTTTATATTTGTGTCTATTTAGCATCTGCTTGTAGTTGTTTTGTGTATCTTTAATACCATTTTGTATCTGTTAGCAGGCGTTTGTATCTCTATGTGGCCATTTTTCATCTCTTTGTGGTCGTTTTGCATCTCTTTGAAGCTGTTCTGCATTTGTTTGTAGTCACTTTGCGTGACTTTGCCGTCTTTTGCAAATCTTTGTGGCTATTTAGCATTACCCTGGAGTCTTTTTTATACTTGGTGCCATTTTGTATCCCTTAGCAGTTGTCTACATTCCTTTGTGGCCATTTTGCGTCTCTTTGAAGTCAATTTGCGCTAGTTTTTAGTTGTTTTGCATCTTTTTGTGGCTGATTGGCATTTATTTGTAATTTGTTACTCTTTGTGTCTCTTTCCGTTTCTCTTTGTGAAAATTTTGCATCTCTTTCTGGCTACTTAGCATTAGCTTGCGGTTGTTTTGTGTATCCTTGGTGCCATTTTGTGTCTCTCTTTGTGGTTGTTTTGCAGCTTTTTGTGGCTGTTTAGCATCAGCTTGAAGTCGTTTTGAATATTGTTGGTGCAATTTTGTATCTCGTAGCAGTCGTCTGCATTCCTTTGTGGCCATTTCGCATCTCTTTGTACTTGTTTTGCATCTTTTTGTGGCTGCTTGGCTTCTCTTTGTATCCATTTTGCATCTCTTCAAAGTCATTTTGCATCTCTTTGTGGTCATTATGCGTAATATTTCCATCATTTTGCATCTCTTTCTGGCACCTTAGCATTAGCTTGGGGTTGTTTTGTGTATCCCTCGTGCCATATTGTGTCTCTCTTTGTGGTTGTTTTGCATCTTTTTGTGGCTGATTGGCATTTGTAGTTTTGTGTCTCTTTGAGGCCTTTTGCCTCTCTGTGAAATTTTTGCATCTCTTTGTGATACTTTTGCTTTACTTTGCCATTGTTTGCATCTTTTTCTGGCTATTTAGCATTAGCTTGAAGTCGTTTTGAATATTGTTGGTGCAATTTTGTATCTCTTAGTAGTTGTCTGCATCTCTTTGTGGCCATTATGCGTAATATTTCCATGATTTTGCATCTCTTTCCGGCTATTTAGCATTAGCTTGGAGTCATTTTGTGTATCCTTATGGCCATTTTGCATTTCCTTGTAGTCTTTGTGGTCACTTTGTGTCCCTCTGAAGTCGTTTTGCATGTCTTTGTAGTTGTTTTGCATGTCTTTGTGTCTCTTTGTGGTTGTTTTGCATTTATTTCCAGCTACCATAAACTTGGAGTGGTTTTGCCTATGTTTGGTGCCATTTTGTATCTTATCAAATCTTAGTGGTTGTTTGCATTCCCTTGTGGCCATTTTGTGTCTCTCTGGGACCATTCTGCATCTCTTTATGGTCCTTTTGTGCTACATTGTAGTTGCTTTATATCTTTCTGTGACTGTTTGGCATCTCTTTGTAGATGTTTTGTGTGTCTTTGAGGTCTTTTGCTTCTCTGTGGAAATTCTCTTCTGAAAATCTGTTTTTGGACATGTTGCATAACTTTGTAGGTGTCCTGTATTTTTTTTTGTCGTTGTTTTGTATCTTTTTATGGGCAAGTTTCTTCTTCTTGTTACCATTTCGCTCATCTTTGTGGTCGTTTTGCATCTCTTTCTGGCTGTTTGTTGTCTCTTTGCAGTAGTTTTGAGTCTCTTTGGTTGTTTTGCATCTCTTTGTGACCATTTTTTATTTCTTTGTAGACCTTTTGTGTCGCTTTGAAGGTGTTACGCATCTCTTTGTGGCCCATTTGCATCACTTTGTATCTCTTTGAAGTGAATTTGCGTCTCTCTGTGGTTGTTTTGTATCTCTTTGAAGTTGTAGTGCATCTCTCTGTGGTCATTTTGTGGTCGTCTCTGTCAGTGACATCTTTGGTAGGCTCGTTCAGATATCCTACCGCGGATTTGAACCACCAAGACGTCCTCTTTCGATCTCGGCTCAAGTGGGAGAAAAAAACCCAGTGTTGAAGTGATTTTTGACTTGGCCTTGTCTCTGCTGCGTGGCTGATGATGAAATGACTTGAAAGATGAGACAAACAGAAAGACGGAGATATGGAGAGGCAAAGAGAAGAGACAGAGGGGGAACAAGACAGGAGACAC
This sequence comes from Epinephelus moara, assembly GCF_006386435.1. NCBI lineage: Eukaryota > Metazoa > Chordata > Actinopteri > Perciformes > Serranidae > Epinephelus > Epinephelus moara. The sequence continues at coordinate 39,988,789 of NC_065524.1, read as the reverse complement.
ATAGAGAGAGATGCAGAGACAATAAGGAGGATGTTATTCCTGCATCATTACTTCAACACCCATTCTCCCTCCACTGTCTCATCTTCTCTTTTTTATTATTCGTGCTCCCTCTCATCTTTTCTTTCTATTATTCATCCTCTCTCTTCCTGTTTCTATCATTAGTTTTTATCTCTCTGTCTCTCTCGCTTTCTGTTGTTCAGACACTCAGACAAATGAGCCATGAAATATTCGCCATCAAGACACTGAAAGAGTTTCTGAGTTGGTATGTGAGTGTGTATATGTGTGTGTGGGTGGCAGGCTGCGCACATGCATGTGTGTGTGTGTGTGTGTGTGTGTGTGTGTGTGTGTGTGTGCTCATTTTGACTTTGGCTTTGAAGTCTGTCGGGTCTACTAGCCGCTCTGGAAGGTAGCCCACCTGTGTTCGATCCGACTTTTGTGATCCAAAAAATAATTTGGCAGGCAGGAAATCAAATTGGCCGCTAGAAATTGTGAATTCACTGGCTGCTGCACAGCTGACCGGCCAAGGAGAAAGGATGTTACACGAAGATCTCAGCCAGAAATCTCACAAGAAAATTCACCAAATTAAAGCACAACACTGAGAAAAGGGCTGTTTGTAACAGTCTGATGATGAGGATGCAATAAATAAGACTTAGATTGTATCTGCTGAGACCTCTGTGTCACTCAGGACTTATTGTCTGCTTCTTCTATTTATCCAACGTACTCATGTTTTCACATTTTGACTTTTTCCCAATTAATGTTCGTCTTTTCATCACTCATATCCATGATCTTTCCCTAAACTCTGCCAAGTGCTTCCGTGCCTCTATCTGTAGAAAACTCCTGCACAGTGTTTAACTTGCAAAAATAAGGATTTTAATGCTGCAACGTTTCAGTAACTAAACCTTCATCAGGTCAAAACCTGTTCTGGCCTGATGAGGGTCTATTTACTGAAACGCTACAGTGACAGACTGTTTTCACCTAACAAGCAGAAACTGTACATGTGTATTTTAAAAAGACACAATGCATGTAAGAGGCGTAAATTGACAGAGCGTCCCAGAAAGTCAACAACAGACGCAGGAGGATATCTGGTGCATCATATGTCGACATGAAAGTCCACAGAATAAGCAGCGATATTTGAAACGTTGGAATGAGAAAGTGTTGGAGGGAGGGGCGGCGGATGGGTTCAACACAAACCGGACTTTTACCCAGGAGACAAGTGTTTGTGTCCTGTATGAAACAAATAATTAACTTGAATTTCAGTCATCAAAATCCGGCGCATAGTCAGTGACTTTAGACATCAGACACGAAAAAAGCTGTCCTTTCACCTCAGCATGGTACGCAGATGGTTGCCATTATTGTTTCACAGCATCAGGGGGAAACGCAGCAGGACAACAATGAAAGTTAAGGCAGGGTTCAAAAACTGCTGACTTTCACCCGGAGGCCGGTGTTCACTTCCTGTAAGACTGTCATGGCAAACCCTGTTCATTTGTCCTGAACCCGACCACATGCGTTTGTTGTTGAAGGAAAAAAACATCAATTCGCTAGTTGTACTGACGTAGTGCTTTTATTTTGAAAGAGACTGTATGCAAACTGTACATTTCCTGTGAAAACAGAAGTGTATTTTGAAAACAGACAATGCATGTAACAGGCTGAAGTTGACACGGCGTCCCAGAACGTCAACAACCAACACACCCAGGGTACCTTGGACGTCATATGTGGACGTGGAAAGTCCATGACCAAACGTGGACATGTGACGAGGTCACAGTGAGGATGAGTTGATTCTCCCCATAAACCAGAGCACACAGAGTTCAGGTCCGGTGAAAAGCAAACTATAAATAGTTCTATAAATGCGTTTGTCAGAAGCCGTACTTCACTTCAGTCACTTCAGTTAGGGGCGTCTGTGGCTCAGAGGAAGAGTGGGTCGTCCACTAATCGGAAGATTGCCGTTTCCGATGTTCGCGGTGGCTGCTTGAGAGGTTACTGAGTATGTATGGTAGCCTCGGCCATCAGTGTGAGAATGTGTGCGTGAATGTGACGTCGTGTAACAGCGCTTTGAGTGGTCAGAAGAATCGAAAGGCTCTATACAAGTTCAGTCAATTTACCAGTGACAACCGAGCAAACCTTCCAGTAAACATCGATTCGGTAATCTGCTGGTCTAACGACAGCCCAGTTTGACACTAGACGTCTTTTGACCTGTAAATGTTCCAGTCATTGGTTGCTGGGATGTTGCTGTCCATTAATGGCCTCAGATTGTCCCACAAATCCATTGATGTTGTAGCAATTACCTGGTTCCTGACAGAGGTCAGTCAAAGTGCAAAATGACGTAATGTCCCATCATGATAATTAGGTTAACGTGTTCTAATTAACCAGGCGCACTGGGGTCAAACACCGGACTGAGCCGGAGGACAGTGCCGTCCAATAACCGTCCAAAACACTGCAGGAAAACAGCCTGAGAACTCTGCGAAGTTTGACTCACCACGAGACAAAAATAAAAATCAGCAGCACCTTTAGCAGAGTATTTGTCTGTTTATCCTCCATATTGGGATGTTGAAGCCTGTTGGCAAAGAGTTTGAGTTTTAAACTCAAAATTCATCATTTGCATTTCATAAGCTGTTCTTTGGCTGTGCTATTGTCAAAGGTAGTGAGAAGCAGCGCCTTAAATATGTTTGCAGCACAGCCCCGCTCCAAATGTTACTCATCCTGGCCCTCTTTTTACACAACGCAACTTTGTCAAATATGCATAAAATTCTGCATTACGGATATTAAGCCAGACGCACTGCCATATGTTTGATCTCTCACGTCTTTAGGCTGCAGCCCACATTCACACACACACACACACACACACACACACACACACACACACACACACACACACACACGCACACACACACATCTCCCCTTGTGTTTGAGACTCTGCATCCAGCGTGAGTCTGAAGAAGCTGCCGTCCTTTAAAAAGTCATGAGCAACCTGTCTTCACAGAGACAGAAACACAGCTCTTGTTCTTGACCCTTTTTATGTAAAACATTATTCAGTTTTTGCATCTTTGATGCTGATGTGCTGAAAATGATGCTGGATCAAAAACATCTTCCTTGTTGCCACGAGCGTTTGTAAGAACAGTATAATTTCTGTTGTCCTGTCATCGTGCTTAATTATGTCTTTGTTACATCTGTGCTGGTAGCAAGTTCAGGAAATAACCACATCAGCGTCCTTCATAAACTGAAGCCGTCCTCAGTGCATACGTGTACCAGGATGCTTTGCATGTGCGCTGAAGTCATTGTTTTCAAGATGGTTACTGCTGCTGCTGGACACTCGAAATGTCACATGATGGTGATTAACTATGTTCATGGGAGCATTGTTTTTCCATCAGATCCACAGACACACATACATGAAGCCCAACTTAGCTCCTTCAACATATTTGTACGGCGCAAGTTTTACTGTTTATCTCTGTCGTAATTAGTTTAAAGCAACACTCTGGAAATTTTACGCTTTTCTTTGTTTAGGTTAAAATGCTATTAATAAGCTGATGGCACATTAACATGTAAGTGAATTCCACCAGAGATAAAAACTCATAATTATACCATTCTCATATGGTTTGAAGAAAACTCCGACCAATCACTGGCTGAGCATCCTGTCTGTCTTCCCCACGTGGAGGCGTCCAACTGACGTAACCACTCGCCTAACATCTCCCCCTAAAAAGGGACGAGATGGTCGCAGAGTTTCTGCTGGACAGGTATTTTCAGTTTGCCTCTAATGTAACATAGGCTATAACGTTATATATGACAACACAGCATCCAGTTGCTAATGGCTAACGTTAGCCTACTGTAGCGTAGCCTCTGAAACATTAACGTTATCTTCCTTGTGCGTTTCCACTTACTCGTAACGTTAACGCTACTATCTAACGTTAGCACTGTAACCTTATTCTAATGTTACTGTGCCTCTCCTCTTCTTACACCTACGTCTGTAATGAGGACGTAAGGGAGGAGGAGGGAGTGGGCCGTTGGAGGGAGGTGGAGTTGCAGGAGGAGGAGGATGGGACTTTGGAGGGAGGCGGGAGTTGTGGATGTTCAAATTTTTTCTAAGTGCTGTGTGAAATGCAAGAAAGGTAAGATTTGCTTTAATCAATTTTAGTCATGTTTGTGTTGCATTGTATTTACGTTGTATTGCTTTGAAGCCATTTGGGCTGATCTGATCTGATCTGTCGGCACGTCTGCTGTTTTTTGTGAACTGGGAGATCTGGTATCCGTCTGAAACTTCTAGGGCTGTAGTCAACCAAAGAAAATCTTGGTCGACTAAAGTCGCACATAATCTTCAACTAATTGATTAGTTGTGGGGAAAAAAAATCTGCATGTTATTTTTACTTGTGCGGTGGTGTGTCTGTGTCACTCTGCAGTTACACCTCCAAAACACTAGTCGCGGTGGAGGACTGTGTTAAGAGCTGTAAAGTACACAAATCAGCTTCACTATAAAACAAACACTTGTCTTTATCTGGACACATTTCCCCCACCAATACAACATGCTAACGTTATTAGCACANCACTAGTCGCGGTGGAGGACTGTGTTAAGAGCTGTAAAGTTTAGTTGATTCAAAACACACATTAAACACACATTAAACACACATTAAATATGGCTGAATAGAGACAGTTTCAAACACAAGTACACAAATCAGCTTCACTATAAAACAAACACTTGTCTTTATCTGGACACATTTCCCCCACCAAC
>NC_065524.1:39976957-39984062 GCF_006386435.1 Epinephelus moara | reverse complement strand
GCGGAGATTTCCTCTGCTCATATGAAGCCAGGATAAATCACACACAAGACTTAAAATGCTATTTTAGTGGAGGCTTTATTGTCTTCACAATTTATTGTTTCTTATCTGTGAAATACAAGTGAATACAAGCTTTGCTTCCACTGAGGGAAATGGTGTCAGCTTACAGAAACAGACAGGAGGTCTGCGTCACCGCGACGCTGAGCGTGAGGGTGGGCGAGTTCAACTTTCTGTCAACAACGAGGGTGTTTTGAACACACCCCCATTTTCACGGGTAACTTAGCCTGTCCCCCCGCCGCAGGAAATAATGGATTAATCCTGGAAAGCTGTTGATGTAGCACTTTTCTCCTTATGAAAGTAACACGGTGATTATTCGACCGATGAGAATTTGGTCGGAAGACAGCATAGCGACCAAATAATCGACTAGTCGACCAGGAGACTACAGCCCTAGAAACTTCCTGTATTCACTAGCTGTTGACAATGACGATGTAGACAATGCAGCCCAGTCTCACTCTGAAGTCGTTGAATACCTGAGCAGTGACTTCCTGCAAAAAAAAGCTGTCTTTTCACGTGGGTATGATCCGCAGCCAGTGTAACGGCGCAAAATATTTCTAAAAGCTGCAGAGTGAACTGTGTTTGATCGCCTGAGAGCCGCAGCAGACGCAGCTAACGTTAGCATGCCTGCAGCTACACAGACACACACGATGCATTCTCGTGCTTCCCCCTGGTGACGGACTGACAGGCTGGAGGTTGGCTGGGTTTGGGAGAGGAGAGGAAGGTAGGGAGGGATTGCACTTTATGTGGTGTCTAAAATATGTTGAAAGTTTGGACTTATTTTTTTACAACTGAAATTGGGGCGGCAGTAGCTCAGTCCATAGGGACTTGGGTTGGGAACCGGAGGGTCGCCTGTTCAAGTCCCCGTCCGGACCAAAATATGGAGCGTGGACTGGTAGCTGGAGAGGTGCCAGTTCACCTCCTGGGCACTGCCGAGGTGCCCCTGAGCAAGGCACCGAACCCCCCAACCGCTCTGAGCGCCTGTCATGGGCAGCCCACTCTGACATCTCTCCACTTAGTGCATGTATAGGTCCTGTTTGTGCATGTGTGTGTTCGGACCTGTGTGTAATTGACAAACAGAGTGAAAAAATTGAATTTCCCCTCAGGGATTAATAAAGTATATAAAAAAATAAATAAAAAAAAAAAAAAAATTACACTGTCATTATTATTATAGACGGACTAAAGGACCAGAATAACAGGTGTTCTTTTCAACCAAATTTGACGCACTTTTCACCTTGATGCCTCGACACAGGGGCGTAAATATAGACAGTGTAGACAGTGCGTTGCATTTGGGCCCCTGAGGTGGGGGGCCGATAGAGAGTGGGCCCTCCAACAATGTGTTGGGTGGAGAAAGGGCCCCGATACGTGACTGCAACCTTGGAAATACGTCTGTTTTAAAGTTGAACTTGTAACTTGAACTTGTAAAATAGGAAACAGCATTTAAAACAAACTCATATGCTTATTTCAAATAAACTATAATGAAGTATTACAATTGTTACATCAAAAATCGTGCACTGGGGCCCGTCGTAGCGGCCTTACATCTCAGCCTGGACGTAAATCACCAGATCAACACTCAGCAGTTGTGTCAGCGCACAGAAACAGTTCATATCTGATGCTCATAAAATCTCTGCAACTTCTCAGACTTTGCTTTAAAACATTTCCGCCCCCCTGCCGTCACACACGCTCCTGATCTCACCAACAAATACAGGCTGGTGCAGAGCCGAGCTGCAGCACGGTGGGCAGCAGGAGCGCAGACACATCCAGTCGTCTCAGAGCGGCCTCGGCCTTTACAGTGCCCAGCTGCAGCTGCAGTGCTGCCGGGCAGCAGCCTGAGCCTCTGCCTGGCTTTGTTGCGGTCCCTCGGCACACAGCTCGGCCTCCACAGCACGCTTTGAGTCTGACAACATTTCCTGAAATGTGAAGTGATGCGGGAGGTCCCCTGCGCGTACAAACTGGAAAGTTGTTTTGGCTAACTGAAACGCAGCAACTCCAACAGATGAGTGAGCAGGAGAGCGCTCCCCGGAGGCAGAGACTTGAACAGCGGCCAAACTCTCCCGTGTCGCTGTTTCACCATCAGCTGAAGCTGATTTACCCACACTGATAAACACAAGGTTCTCATCACCACAGACTGATGACTAATACATAAAATAATGCACACTGCTCTGCCCTCTTGTCCTGCTTTTTCTCCTGCTGCCTTTTCACATGTTCACGTTTTAATTATTCACCATGTTTTCGTTGGCAGCAGTAATTAAAATGTTCAGCCATCACAAGAAGCTTTACATATTTTCAGCTGTTATTAGTGAGAAAATAATCCTCTCATGAATCACATACCTGAATAATGAATCTGAATTCTTGTTGCCTGTTTGGTCATTAAGGTAACTGAGGATGCAAACACAAGAGCAGCCAGCCGGGTTGCCAGGTTTGAGACTAGATATTCAGTCTTAAAGGAGAGCTTTGAATATAATTTCTATACTGCAGAGTTTAGGTGTTGGGAGGGATTTTTCTGATGAATCATTCCCTCTTGTTAGTATGTTTTTGCTGTCAAATTACAAAGTGTTTGTTTAAATTAATAATCCGTGCAGTCTGTTTATTTTGATCCCTTAAATTAAGTATTTCACATCTCTTATTCCTTCTAAATACTTATTTGTGTCTTAATTCCTCCTCTTGTCTCCTTGCAGAGGGAAGCCTTGAGAGCAACCTCTGTTTCCTCTGTTTCCACTCTTTTATTCCATTTACTGAACAGATACTTTTGTCTGAAGCAGCTTACAATACAAACATTCAGACCAGATATAAATAAGATCTAGACGTCTTAAGAAATTGTCTTTCTGTAAAGATGAATCCTGGGATTTTCTGTCCAAACATTTTCTTGTATGCTCTCCGTTACTTAAGTCGTAATCTGCTCACCTCGTTTTAACAAACAACATCCTTTATTTCCACGGGTGGAAAGTCTCTTCAGTTTCCAGTTACGTCCTTGTTCAGCTGAGAGGAGGAAGGGTCACTCTGCTCTTGACCTACATCTAATTCCCAGTAAATGAACAAGAGATAACTAACAGACCTTGCAAAGTACTCATCAGTTAAACCCACACACACAAGATTTAATGAAACTTGTTCTTTGCTTTCAAACAGAAGATTTTCTTTTCACATCTTATGTAACTTGTGCTTTGTGCAAAGAGTGTAGCACTGAGCGATCCGGAGAAAATCAGATATCACAATATATTTCACCAAATACCTCGATGAAAATATTGAGACCAGAGCTGCCCCACAACCTACCATCATGACTGCAGCACAGAGATGATCCAGCCTGCAGCGCCCAGTCGCTCAGTGGTTAGGGCCAGTGTCCCATGAACAGAGTCCCTGCTGCAGCAGCCGTGGGTTTGAGTCCCGCCTGAAGCCATTCTCTGCATGTCGTCTCCTCCCTGTCAAATAAAGACAAAAAAGCAGAACAATAATCTTTAAAAGAGACGTCCCGTCTTATAAATCACATCCCAGATGTACAGAACCAAACAAAAATCACATCATCATCGTTTTTAGATTTTTTTCAGTCAAACTGAATTAACACAAAATTCACGACTCACTTGCAACATCTGTCAAAAATAATTACAATATGATGTTTGTTTGTCTGTTTGCTAATCCTGCAGCACTAACACTGATATAACACAGATATATAACGCAGCCCTGACAGAGGAGCTGCTGAAGGTCACAGGTCGGATATTTATTTCAAACAAGCAAACAGACAGAAAGTAATATTAACAAATAATGAAAAGCATAATGTTAATGTAGAGTTACTGTGATTTACACATCTGGAGAGGAGAGGGAGGAAATATAAACGTATTAAATCCCATCTCTTCTCTATAAGTCATTAAGTGTCGGCTCATATAAACCTTACACTTTTTTGAATATACAGTACAATATTATTACCATTTAACTTTGTCACACAAAATAACCCTTATCTATATAACAATATCTATTAGATCTGTCTTATGAAATATAAAACCTGTCTTAAAAATATATATATAACAATATATAACTTGACCTGCTTTCTCTTTACATTTTAATAAACGGATATATAAAATATACAAAATATGAATATACATAAGTCTTTCAGTATTTATGAATATGCACTCCCACATACCTTTAAATAAATATCTACTTATTAACATATTAATACATTCTAATTAACAGAAAAATAAAATATATATATAAGTAGAGGAAGTAAACAGTGATCCGTGTGAACAACTGGTGAATTCCAAACCCCGTCATTAACCCTGCACCTCCTGAATATCACGTCTTTATACCGTATCTTAAATATGTATTTACAGAGTTTGAGTCTGAACTAAACGATAAGACAACAGTTGGTTTCTTTGTTTGCTGCTCTGCTGTAATGTGGACGTCTGGATGTCTTCACAGCAAATTAATAAAGTCTTATTTCCCCCTAGAAAACCAGAACAGTCCACTAATATAATATAATATAATATAATATAATATAATATAATATAATATAATATAATATAACATAATAACAGGTCCTTTCTCTATCAGAGTTGAGTGGTGCATTTGGTAAAAAGCCAGCAGGGGGACGGTCAATCACTTGTTTTATTTTCCTTTCAATTACAGGAAAGCATTTGTTCTGATTCTATGGAGGATGCTGTCCACATACACACACACACACACACACACACACACACACACACATATGCACAGTATATAATGTATATGCATGTGCACACACAGACGCATTCACTCATTTCCCTTTTAATTTAAACCTTTATTGTCCCAGAAGGGATTTCTTTGTTTGTTTCTCGGCTGAATTTATGATGAAAAATATACAATAATAAAACCAATTAAACAAAACAATAAAACACACAGAAACTTACTACAGGATTTAATATACAGAGAAAACAACAGCAGCTCCATACAGTCCCGTAAAGAGTTGATTATCGGTGGAAAATATGACGCTCCGCCGCAGATAAAAGGCGACATGTCTCCTGCCTGCAGATGAAGCAGTCACACTGCAGTCTGGGTAAAATAATCCCATATTCTTTTAGATTTTGGCACGGAGAGATTCAACCCAGAGGGCTCGCACCACCCTCGAAGACCGAGGCAGCATCAACTTTCCTCGCCATATGCTTCTCAAAGGTTGAGTCAGTTTTTCCTGCTGCACGCCAATAACCTTCCTGGCTACTTTTCACCGCGCTCACTAATCTAGTTTTGAATGCTGAAGGCTGTTGAGCCAAGCTGCAATTAAAAAAAGGCTCAAAGTGTACTGAAAGTCTGATGAAGCAACATTTACAGAGTTGGGAGGAACACATGCTGCAGCGCCGACGTACAGATTGTCTGATTGTGTTTTTGGAGACACAGCGTTTGCGATCAATAAGAGATATTTGCCGTTCAGACAGTCTAATTTTCTTTCCTTTTATCACAGCAGGTTTCAGAGAAGGTCGCGACCTTGTCCTTGGTTTTTAAAGAAACACAGTGATGAATGTGCCACGCCACGGGGGCACAGAGCCATCAACATAAAGGCCGTGTCTGTGTTCTCTCTTTTGCAAAAGATTAAAAATGACCTCACTTGACCCCCAAACTTGATAAAAAAAACACATCTATCTACATACTGGCTGCAGTTAGTCATTAGTGTTAAGAAAGTACGAGCTTGGAGAAAGAACATAACCCTGAGGGAGACGGAGGAAAAGAGATCTGTCAGTAAGAAAGTCATTTACAGGAGCTGCTCGGCGAGCGTGAGGCTGGAAAAAAGTCTTCACACTTCAGACTTATCAAGCCGGTTATAAGACATCCAAAATCAAATTAGTTACAGTTGACAGCTTTGTTTCAGCAGAAGTAATACATTTCAAGATAGCGGGCTGAGCGAGACGTCCTAAAATGTAGATTATTTGATGCTTTCTTCCCCCCTCCTTTCATCACACTTCATTCTTTACTCCCAGAGTCAGAAGGAAAAACACCCAGTTCAGATAATTGGGTGTTAATCTACAAGACAGAAACACCCGGTGCTGCAGCTCTGAGCAGATTTTAGCCTCTCTCAGATCGCTGTCTTGGTCTTCCAGCTGAACACCGTCTCCAGTAAACAAAATCAGACAAGCCGAGTGTTCACTAACTGCCTGCATCAAACGACACAGACCCGATGTAAACAAGTGTCTGGTGAGGAAAGTGGAGCATCCACCCGCTAAAGAGGCAGATATTTTCCTCAGGAGTCGGTGCTGACTAAACCAGAGCTCAAAGGAGAGTAATGAACTTGGATTAGATCAGGAGGACAGAAACACGACTGTCAGGGTTTTTGTTTCTCAGAGTCTATTTTGAAGTTTTTCTGCCCTCTGGAAATCAAAAACTGCCTTGTTGAAATTATGAGTAAAATTACCATTTAATAAGTTTCAGATTGCCACTTGTGTCTGCCTGCTTACCGTCATTTTGCTCATTGTGTTCCTGATGGGCTGAAATGGACTCGCTTGGAACAAATGTCATGTGAAGTCGGCTCTACAACAGATGATTGACGTCCCTTTCTTATTCAGACATCAAAATGAATGCTCTCTGAACCTGCAGCAACACTCACAGGTCTTTAGTCTTTGATTTCGACTCAACCTGAAGCGAAATATGGCACCTCTTCCAAACTGTGACTGCCGATTAAACTCCATAAACACAAAGCAAAATGTATTTCTTAAAACCTCATATTCAATACAAGATATCTCTGACATCTGACATCCACAATCAGCGTTCACTCTGACAGCTAGCTCATATTTAGTCTCAGTCTGGAGACGACAATGCTTTTTAGTTTTAGTCACTTTTATCCTTCGTGGTTTGAGTCAACTTTTAATCGTTATGTTTTCTGTATGTTTTTATGTTTGACAGGTTTAAGGGCTGATTTACGAGCACACACTTAAATGTTCTGATCATCATCTGGAAAGCTCCACATCTCTCTATTTATGCTCTCAACAAATAACTAATGTGAGACAACGAATGTTGGCATGGTGCATTTCTGCAAACCACAGATGCATGTGCACGCTATGATGTAGTGGATACATAGAAACTTTACTCTTCAACAATGTGA